>NW_025543572.1:0-153328 GCF_018350155.1 Leopardus geoffroyi | reverse complement strand
CAGCTAAGTAACCTTCAACCGACCCACTTCTCCACCAACCAGGCCAACTCCTCCTAATGGACCCTGTCACGAACATATGTGAGCTGGGAAATTCATCTTCCTTATACTGACTTTTAATGACCTCTATTTCCCAAAGTGAAAACTCCATGGCTGGAGTCTGGAGTAACAACTTCTAGCTGCATGTTGACATAAATTTATCAAAACTGAGCTCTGTTTGCAGTGATTGCTAGATATATTCTTTGGATTCCTTTAGCCTAGAACCAACCCCTCTAGCACCTAAGCTACCTGTGTTTCCTCTGACATCCTGTGCTAATTCCAATGGAGTACTCACTCCACTGGGTAGTCATTGGCAGTTTTGTCTCTCTCTTCACTAGACTGTGGGCTCCATGATAGAAGGAGCTATCCTCTTCACCATGATGTAATTCCAGGTGCCTGGCAGAGCGTCTGGCATTGTAGTCATCCAAAAAATCCCTAGCATGTCTGGTCATATTTTTTAAATCAATTTAACTCTAGGTTTTCCTTCCTCTTCCATATTTATTTGGATCTTGTGATACTGTTGATTAGAATAATTAAGCACCTGAACTAGTTTATGGTCCTCAATCCTCAGTTCTTCCTCTGGCCATCCAGTTTCCATAGGAACTCTATGAGGTGTATTTAATTTTACCTCAAGGAAGGACCGATCTTTGATATTTAGATTACAATAAGTTTAGGCAATTGCTTATCTGTCCAGGAGCTAGTAGCACTATAGCCCCTAATTCAGTCATAATGTCTCTTCCTAGCAAGGGAGTGGGGCTTTCTGGCATTATCAAAAAATAATGTGAAAAAAATCAAGTCTCCCTGTATGCATCACAGTGGCTGAGAGAAAAATTTAGTTTTAAGTTTTGCAGAGACTCCTCTAATCATTATGCTACATTTGGATAGTTGGCCAGGAGTGGAAAGGAAGACAGAATAGGTGTCTCCAGTGTCAAGAAGGTAATCAACTGGTTTTCCTTCTCTATTTCCAGAGTTACCCAATGCTCTGGGTTTCCAATAGACAGTTGGTTCAGGGGAGCCATGGTGAAGAACCCCAGGCCCCATCAGTCCCTTTCAGGGACATTGGCTCTCTGAGCCCTCACAGATAGTAGTCCCAGAGGACATTCATATTTCCAGTGATGGTCTCCACACAAGGGGCACTTACAGGGTTTCGACTTTGGTTGTCCCCTCTGAGGACATTCTTGTTTCCAGTGTCCTAAATGGCCACATAAGTGGCACTTGGTGCCAGGACCTCAGGAACTGTTGTCTGACATAGTGCATAAGGCCACAACTATGGCCTCAGATTTTTTTTCAAGCTTCCCTTCCTGTTCCTTATTCTCCTCTTGATCTCAGTTGTAATATACCTAATTGGCAGCTCCTAAGAGCTCTTCCAGGGTCCCTTCTGTACCAACTGCCAATTTTTTTCAGGTTTCTCTGAATATCCGGGGCTGATTGAATGACAAATTTGTCCTTTAGAATCATCTCAGCCTCAGTGGGTACCAGGGGAGATAGCCTTGTATTTAATGAGAGCTTCCCTTAACCTTTCCAGGAAGGCCACCAGGCTCTCATCCTATATCTGTAAATTAGTGGCTAATTTAGCATAATTTAAAAGCTTAACTTTGGACCTCCTTAATTTTGTCAAAGCACAATCTTGGAAGTAGTGGTGATACCATTCCCCAATGGGATTATTATAATCCCAATTAGCATCTTGGGGTAGAACTGCCTGAGCTCCAGTAGGGAATTAGAATTTCCCTACAGGACCTCCAGTCCCATGATAATTAAGGAGTTTCTCATTCCCATATCTTTTAGCTGCTGCCAGAACCCCATGCTTCTCTGTCTCATTAAGAGTCTGATTTAACAAAAGCATTATATCTTTTTAGGTCAATTCAAAAACATACGTAATATTCTGAAAAACCTCTATATACTTATCCAGAACGTCAGGAAATTTACCTAGATCTCCTTTTATCTGTCTTAAATCTTGTAATGAAAAAGGTACTTGTAATCTTATCATAGTGATGCCTCTCTGTGTCTCTCCTCCCTGTACTCTAGCTTCTGGTAGGGGAAACATGACTGTTAACATTACGGGGAGGGCCTGGATAAGGTGGGCAGCAGGGAGCAGAAGTGCACGTTTTTAATTCTGGATATATAGATCCAGGACCCAAGAAGGAGGAGGTGGAGGTGGAGGTGGAAGATTTCCCTTCCTCCCTCTCTGGGTCTGCTTTGGGTATGGGCAGGGAGCCCTTAATTATTTCCCCTCCTGATTGCTGGACTTTGGAAAGGGTTGCCAGTAAGTCACGATCGACTTTACATTGCTTACACATATCTTACTTTTCTTCTTAAGGCCCAAAAACGCTGAACATAGGGGACTTCTCCCCATTTTCCCTGATGTTTGCAAAATAAGTCCAATTATAGGCTTGTATTATAGTTGCTATTTGCCTCTGGCAACCAGGTTTTCCTCCTCCAGTTTGTATTGGGGCCAAGCCTCGGTGCAAAAGAAAATGAGTTGCTTCAGGGTTTATGGATCAAAATCATTTCAGTTTTTCAAAATGCATCCCAAAGGAGTATTGGCCTTGGTTGGGGAATTGCCTATCTATAGGAAAGGAGGAAGAGGCATCCCTTATCTCAGTTTCCTATAGCTGGACAGGAGAAGCCTCATCTCCTGGTCCTGAGCTTTGGCTGGCTATGGCACTGGCAGCAAAGAGCCCTGTCAGTCTGGAGGGGTGCTGGTGATGAGGGAAACAAAGGCAAGAAAAATGTAGTTTAAATTAAATTCCCTTACAGCCTGCAGCCCACTGATAGATGTCAGACACCTACAGTGTGTAACACTCCCCAAAACATTTGTGGCTGCCTTGATGCCTTAATGTTTACACTTCCTTAAAAACTAAAAGCAACCTTATCTTGACAATAGCTAACTCTTCAGGGTCCTGTGAGACGCTGATTTCAGCATACAGAAATTCCTTAAAAACTGACTATATCTCTACCCCCCAACCTAAAAGTATATAATCAGTTGCTCCTCACAACCCCAGTGCAGCTCTTTCTACCCACGGGTCCTGTCTGCGTGCTTTAATAAAATCACCTTTTTGCACTAAAGACGTCTGAAGAATCTTAGCCATTTGCTCGTGAACCCCATTTCAAATTTCATCATCTGGCACCTGAATGCGGGGCATTGAGTCTTCTCTGGACTCTGAGCCTTGGTGCAAACTTGGTAAGTACCTTCTCTTTTCTTCCTTTACTCTCATTTCAGGGGCTTTCCAAGGAGTATGGTCTTATTGGTATACTTTCATGCTGATTGCTCAGGCTGTAATCCTCTAGCCCATGGCTATTCTACAGGGAGGAGAAAGCCTGCCTTTTGGCTGGAAGCTAGTACCCTGGCTAGAATGATAATAAGACCCAGAAACTTGATGCCCTCTCTTTATTCCTGTCCTTATACAAATTTGTCTGTCTTGAGCACGGGACAGCCACCTAAGTGACTAGCACAGCTGCGGATCTTAAAGACTGCACTGTGAGTTTTCCTCCTTATTGGTCTAATGTGATCCCCTCCCACATTCCTGGTCTAGCCACTTCTGGCTGAGAGACCTCCACTGAGAGCTGGCTGAAACCAGTATCTGACTGAATTAAAATCTAACCGGGGATCTTATCCTAAGGAATTTGGCTGTAAGGACTATATGTGTTGTAATGTCACTTAAATATTGTTGGATTTCCATCTTTATTGTTTTCTGTCAATATCCTCTACTAATTACTTAAATTACAGAGTTGGGTAATTCCTCCTTGTACAACTTTTCTAATGTTTTACATGGGTTAAAAATGGCACAGCCTTCAAGGGAACTAAGCCATCACCTTCACAGAATGCTCTTCGAGACAAGGTAAACTAAGGCACGGCCTTTTACATCACGGCTTTCAAGGCACGGCATGGCACGGTGTTTTGGTCCATAGTCCAGGCACCCATTTGTGGCCTGGGATGCAATAGGGAAGTGAGGGGACACTTCCCTTCTCCAGGGACCCTTAGCAGCTGGTCAGTGATCATAGTGATTTTTGTTTCAGGGACGCCTCCGGTTGCTTTGACACCAGGAACCTCTGACAAATCTGAGTGGGATGCCACCCAGGGGTTGAGGGCGGAGGAGGGTTTTTGGTAATGTACCTTCTCTACTTTTCTGGCACTATGGGATCTTATTCAGTCCCCATTGACTCTCCCTTGGGATGCCTTTTTACCCACTGGAATCAATTCATATTGCAAGAACTAAGAAAACAAAAAAAAAAAACAACAACAACCTGATCTTCTTTTGTAATATTGCCTGGCCTCAATACACCTTAGGAGATGAGGAAAAATGGCCCATTAATGGGACATTAAATTTTAATACATTCTATCAGATCTCTTCTACAAGAAACAGGGAAAATGGACTGTGGTACCCTATGTCCAGGAGTTCATGGCTCTAAACCAGGATCCAGACCTGAGGGCCTCTTGCAGAATGTGTCTAACCACCAGCCAGGTTAATAAACTGCCTCCTGATATATTGGATGATTGTCTAAACAGCCTCCTCCAAATAAACCCAGGTTACTGGAGGAAACAAAGTCCATCCCTAATGAAGGGGACTCTGACACTCTCTCTCACTGTTCCTCCTTCATAAAAGACTCAGGTTACTCTAGCTATATGGGGGAGGAGGGCTCTCCCTCATTTATTTCCTGGGTATAGAATTAACATTCTTCTTTTCTCTCTGTTAAAAGACAAAATTTTCTAGGATTGTTGGTCTGCTCTTGATAGGAAAATGTAAACAGTGTTTTCTTTTGTTTGTTTGTTCTTGTTTGCTTTTTTTTTTTTTTTTTCTTATGTCTGCCCAGAAAACCAAAGCTTTGTGTTTTGTCTTTATCAGGTCTTTGATTACTTAGTTAACACTTCTCAATGTTAAAGGAGCTAGGTTGTGCTAACAACTATATAACCCTACATATTTGCCCTTAGAATCTCTTTTGCTACCTTCTTTAAATAAATAAGTTTTGAGTTTTATAATGATGAGTAATCCTATCTAGGCATGTGCTTTTTAACTTTCTAAAGTTTTAACAAACTTCCCAGGATTTAAATTGTAAATGACATCTTGTTTGACCAATTGGGCCTTTTTATTTGGTACGTTACTTGGAAATCCCTGCCAAACAAATAATGGTGAACCTTAGGTTGTATTGCTTGGGTAAATATTATGTATACGTGATGTTTTGATATAAGGTCATCACTTGATATTCTGATTATTAAAGTGTTCTGTGTCACAGAAATAACTGAATTTCCTTGTCAATTGCATTATAGTCTTTTCTCATTTACAAAATAAGTTTCATCTTCAAGAAGATCCATAGAAATGATTTTTTAAACAAACACAGGTTTTTGATGTCTTTAAAATCATAAAACTGAAATAGGTAAAAAAAAAAAAAATCCTAAAACTAACAAAAGGGCTGCATTCCAACTGAACAGGAATCAGTAACGTGGGACTAAATAAACTGGAAAAGATGAGTATAATTTTGTGACTCTTGTTTGAAACATTGCTGGTTTTCTAATGTTTGCTCTTCCAAATTAAGGAAACTTTCTCTTAAGATGCCTATGACTTGCAGAAATGTGATAAAATATTCCTTTGTGAACCAACCGAAATGATTACCTTTTCTCTCTACCTGAACCCTCTGAAATTCAAAAACTCTCAGTAAGTATTCATTCTTCCATGGCAATCATAATTATTTGCATAAGTTCCATAAGAATCTGTTCTCTTTGTAATAGGACACCATTGGAAATACTGGTTATTTTACCAAGGCTTTGACTGCAACGTCATATTTGAGAGCAACATGCATAGACTCAGATATGACCAGTTTTAAGGAACTAAGGTTGACTTTATAAAGCATGAGGCCAATAAAGCCCCCTTAGAAATGTTGGCCTGATACCTTGCTTACAGGTGAGTAAAGAATGTTACTTCGTGGCAGGTGCAGGAACCTCAGGATATCTTTGGGGCCTCCTGGAAAGGAATTCGCCCAAATCTACAGGTATTGCAGGCATGTCGGATGGCAAGTACTTGGCTTGGCTTCTGACCTGGGGAGGCTACTAAAAGTTCAGTCTAGAGATTCCTTATCAAAAGTTCCAGCAATGCAAAATTTAAAAACTTTATTATCACCAATCACTGTTCTTGCTGAGCTTATGTAAGTAATTAGGCCGAGTTTGTTTAAACTGGACTTGTTCTGTTGCAGGGAGTATGGCCAGAGTCGCAAAAGATGAGTCCACAAACAAAGTGCAGTTAAGTGAAGGTCCTCATACTCGAGTCAGAATGAGGCCCCGACTGACTCCAGAATGAAGCTTCTTTTTATTAGGATAATTGCTAAAGACTACGTGCATAAAGTCAGCTAAGCAAGTGTGTTAATCAATCTAATGGTTTGGCTTTCCAAGGTTGAATTTCGAGTTAATTGGTATCTATAACACTAGGAAGGGTCAGGTGTGAAGGAGGATCCGGCCCTGGACAATGTAAGTTGATGGCTCTAGGTGTTCCTTATGAGTGGCAGCCGAGTTCAGCTGTGTAAACATGTCCTAAGGCCTTGCACCTTCTCCAGCCCTTCCCTTTTGAAGTCTTTTCCTTTGATGCTTCTCACCTGCATCTCCCACATTGTTCTACAAATGAATTAGTTTTCACTTGGCTGTGAGGGTTATTAGGGAAAAAATATGTTTCAATAACGCACCCTTATGGATGTTAAGTTGTAGTTCTAATTGTCTTTAAATGTTTATTGTTTGCCTACACTAGACAACTTGAGGTAAACCTCAGAGAAATTGTCACAACTCATGTATAGACAATCTTTGTGCCTGTTGCTCTATGGGCCATTCAAAAGGATCACCACAGATATTTGAATTACAAACCAGAAAAACCCATCTGATTCTTACTGCCTGTTCCCAGTCTATCTGAGGGTGCTTCAAGCTTGACATCTAAAAGTCTTCTCACTTCCAGCACTGGCAGACACTGGGTTTGTAATTTGCTCTAATCATCAACGTGTATGTTTCTTGTTTCTATAAAAGTGCCTCTTTTTAATTACCTGACTGCTTACTAAACAAAATAGAGTCTATATGATGGTTAACACCACCTAATACACAATCAAGGCCTTAAATGACTCTCAAAATAACATTATATTATTAAACACTAAAATAACTCAAATGCACTAAACAGTTCTACAAAACAAAATGGCATTAGTTGTTATAACTGCTGCACAAAGTGGAACTTGTGCTCTCGTAAAAACAAAATGCTGTATATACATTCCAGATTACCACAAAAATATTTCTGAGTTTCTACCTGACAAATACTCAGATTGGTGCTTTAAATGATCCCTCCCTTTCCTTCAATAATTGGTTAAATTCCTGGACTAGAGGAAGATTTTTGTCAACTATCAAAGGACTTGCTTGGGCTTCTTTTTCTTTTTCTTATTTTAACATGTTTGGCTGTTTTCTCCCATGTCTCTCCACCTAGTGCCAAGACTCCTTCACTGCGATAACTTCGAGCCAAAGGATGATCCTTTCTACTCAAGAAAACTCCCATATGTTATCAACTTTAGATACAGCGGCCTTAGCCTTTCCTAACTCCTATTAAATTCTCAAACTGAGCATCCCTGACCCATAGGTAGGGACATCTCTATGACCCTATTTAGCAGGAAGAAACTACAGAGGATGAGACCTTCTGCCTTCAGCAACCTTAAAGGTTTAAGGGTCAAAGTTGTTCAGGGGGGAAAATGATGAGGGAAACAAAGGCAAGAAAAAGGTAGTTTAAATTAAATTCCCTTACAGCCCGCAGCCCATTGATAGATGTCAGACACCTGCATTGTGTAACACTCCCCAAGACCTTTATGGCTGCCTTGATGTCTTAATGTTTACACTTCCTTAAAAACTAAAAGCAACCTTATCTTGACAATAGCTAACTCTTCAGGGTCCTGTGAGACCTTGCTTTCAGCATACAGAAATTCCTTAAAAACTAACTATATCTCTAACTTCCCTCCAACCTAAAAGTATATAATCAGTTGCTCCTCACAACCCCAGTGCAGCTCTTTCTGCCCACGGGTCCTGTCCGTGTGCTTTAATAAAATCACCTTTTTGCACCAAAGACATCTGAAGAACTCCTTCCTAGCTGTTTGCTCAGGAACCCCACTTCAACTTTCACTTTGCAAAGCTCCCTTTCATCGCTGGGAGTAGCTGCTCTTACCCAGGCTTGACCTTACCTCCGAGAGCTGACCTTGTCTTCCCTGATTTCTCCTACCCCTCCGTTTCCCACCGGAGGGACTTTGGGGGTATGCACTGTGACCAAGCCAGACTCCCTTGGTTGTGGAGGGATGCACTAGCTTTACTTTGGCTGGACAGTAATTTACATATTGATCATCGGCCCTTGAGGGTGGCTGAAAGGGCCAAAGTCACAGTCTATTCCTCTGCCTTTTCCAGCAATGCCCATATAAATATGTTCCAGCCATGTGGGTGTCCATTTCAAAGTCTCTAGGTTGTTACAAATCGGCATACATTAGGCTAAATGTAGCAAAATTGTTCCCGTGTATCCTGGTAAAAGCCCTTCATATGTCTTGGTGGTCCATCCCTCATATGGTACAGGCATCCATTCCTCTTCCCTGCAGAAACAATACAAATGTGGAGCATTTGGAGGCTGGCATCAAGGACGTTGCCACCATCTCCCCAGCCTTTGGATCAAAAGAGGGGCAATTTCTTTCTTAAAAAAAAAAATGTTTTTAATGCTTATTTATTTTTGAGGGAGAGAGACAGAAACAGAGAATGAGCAGGGAAGAACAGAGAAAAAGGGAGACACAGAATCCAAAGCAGGCTCCAGGCTCTGAGCTGTCAGCACAGAGTCCAACGTGGGGCTCGAACTCACAAACCGTGAGATCATGACCTAAGCTGAAGTTGTAAGCTTAACCAACTGAGCCACCCAGGCACCCCAAGGTGGGGGGGGGGGCAATTTCAACGAAGGCTTGAGCAAAACAATGCAAAATGGCGTGCTGTCCTGTCCTTTTGGTTAAAATTATAGTTCTTTCCATATTTTGAGGCAGACAAAAGAGGGGGAAAAAATCTTTGTTTCCCGCCCCCTTTTTTTTCAATCCAAAGCAGACCACCAATCCAAGATAACTTTGTCTTTTTAAGAGAGAGTAAAAGCAGAATTTTAATATTATACCAGTATACTTTTAAAATACATTCAGTTTAACCTTAGTCCATCCTGACCACACATAAAATTGCTTTTCAAAGACTTCCCTTAACAAATTTTCTATAACTTTTCTTTGCATTCAGATTTTGTCCCAAGCCGTTTCTCTCAAAAAAAAACAAAAAAAAAAAAAAAAAAAAAAAAAAAAAACAAAAAACAAAAACAAAAACAAAAAAACAAAAACAAAAACAAAAACAAAACAGTCTCATTTAGGACAAATATATATATATCTTCAACAAAAAAGTAATTCCACTTCTTTTCTTACATCCTTCTTACAACATCTACTTTTCTATACAGAGTCACTTTTCTTATTTACATCAGTTTTAACTACATTTAGCAGAATTTTAACTCTTAGAAACCTTAGTCTCCAGTGAAAAGTAAGTACTAACCAATTGTGATTTGTCTGTCACATCAGAATTCCTTAGATGGCAAACTTAGGAATTAATTAAGCACAAAGCCTGTTTTCCAACAGACCCAACTATCCTTAGTTTCTCTGCAATAAGTCAAAAGCACACACCTATATTTAGTAAGTAATGCTTCAGCATTCCATCCGATTTGGAAAAGGCCTGAGTGTCCAATGAATTTAATCCAGTTTATCATCCAAGAAAAACTTTAAAGTTTCAGGCTATCAAAGACCCTGAAAACTATCCTAACAATTACCCATGAAAACTTTGAGACAGACAAAAGTAACCATCATTTTAAGTCACCTTTTTGCTGACAAATTGCCACAGAGATAACACAAGCTTATTTGACCTCAGTAAACCTAGGTAGAAAAAAGTTTTATATTTAATGCTGATAACTCTAAAGATATGTCTATCTTAATTAAACCAACACACTTAAATTAGTTTAAATACTGAATATGTTCCATCTGTGTCCATTTAAAAGTCAATCAATTTGTTCACCATTGTCCATTTTTATCTGGGGCACCAGTGAGGAAATCTGAAGTAAGCAGTGTAAGTCTAAGGGGGTACTCTTTGCTCCTTTACAAAAAGGAGAGGAAGAGGAGCTCATGGTGCTGGAGGCACCCAGAAGGTATAGGAGCCAGGTATGCAGTCCACACCCAATGTGGTGCAGAAAAACAGGAGGTGGGAGGGGAAGGCATAAGAGGTGAGGTGTGGCCTAGAAGCCTGGAGGCCAATAAAAGACCAGAGGGCAGAGAAAAAGGTCTCTGGGTCCTAAAATCCTAAATCCTGTCATCTCTGACAGACAAGCAGATGCAGATTTTTTTTTTTTTTCCACCAACAAGTGGAAGTGGGAAGTCCACATCTGGCCAGAGAAGATAGGGAAGTTCCCCAAAAGAAAAGGAGTTTTGGCAGCTGCTTGGGAATATTCCTTAAAGTCCCTGTCCCAAGGGACACCAACCGAAGACAGTTGGTTCTAATTATCATCTGCATCTTGTGGGAGCTTGCCATGTGTCTTCTCTCCAATCCCCCCTCCCGCCCGCCCCCCACCTGGGCATCAGGGGCAGGAGGAGGGTGGTGAACCCAGAAGTTGTTGAAGTAAGTCCTGCTCTCCACTCCACAAAAGACGTTTGAAATTGAAAGGTTAAAAAAAAGTGGGGGGGGGGGGGAGGTCCTGGGAGGTGAGCCACACCAGAGTGTCAGATATGGAAGCAAGTAGAGAGCCACCTTCTACTGCAGTTGGGAAACCTGTGAGTAGGACCCCTTGGAAGTCACCCAGATCACTCCTAGGAGGATATACGAGGGATCAGTCCTGGGCTTTTCCACTCATTTCCCGAAGGGAGAGGCTGACCAAGACAGAAAGAGGAGAATTCTACCAGATACCCAAACGGGAAGTCAGGGATCAGGTTTTGCAGATAGCCTTTAGGCGTCCACCAAAGAGTAGCCTTGGTCAGGACCCATCCGTTGCTATTCAGCCTCCCCTGGGTCCTGTGCATCTGGGGGTTCATCTCGGAAGGAAACTGGGGCTCCACCACACCGATGCTCCCAACTACTTTGAGAGATCAGCTGGGAGGAGACCAAAGGAGCCTGTCACCCGAGACTTGGGAATGGCAGCCACACTATTTGCTCTTAACTGGCTGACCAGTGACCATTGTTTGGTTTGAGAGTTTTATTTAGGATAGAAAGAAAAAAAAAAAAAAAAAAAAGGGAGCCGTGGCTGCTCTTTGCTTAAGGTTAGAAGACGTTGGGTATCCCGGGTGAGCCCCCAAGAAATGTTGTAGGATTCTTTACCTCAATACCCGTGGTTTGTCATCTCTCCGCTTCGAAGAATGAAGAGGTGAACACCAAAGAAAATGAGCAGCAGGCAAACGTTTATTAGAGTATAAGATTAGAAAGTAAGAGGAGTATGAAAGCTTTCTTTGCAGAGAGGGGGGATTTGAAAGTGAATGCCCTGACTATAGGCAAGGGCCTTTGTTTCATAAGGTTCTGTTGCCCACCCGTCCTCCATCCCCTCCCCCTTGTTCCTTCTTATGTCCTACCCTTATTGGCTTGATAACTCTTGGTGCTGGGTTGTCCATTCCTGATTGTCTGGATTCCACTGTGTGAGGAGTTAGACTATGGTCATACTGTCCCTCGTATGACATAAGTGTTATGGTTTACTTATTTCAGTTAGGTATTTTGATTGTCAAATTCCTAAGGGGAACCTGAGGGGGAGTAGGTGGTGTCTGTTACATTCTTAAGAGGAGCCTTATGCCCGAGGGGTTTGCTGTAGTCAAACGCTCCTAGTGTTGTGTCAAAATATGTGTTTTTCCCCACCCAGGGACCTCAGGTCCTAGCCTTTCCCTCTCTGCCTATTTTATCCTATCTTTTCCCTATCATATTAGTTTCAAATTTATTAATTGCCCACACCCCTCCCCCAACCCTGCCTCCTACCCACCCACCAATCCCACTATATATTCAAAGGAAAACCAGGATAGGGATGACACTCCCGGTTGGAGCCTCTCTATCTGATGGGAAAGTGGCTGATGCAGGCTGAGCTTTACCTGCCCAGCCTCCCAGGAATCTTGCACAGCCCCCCTGGATGGACTCAAATCAGGAAGCACACATGGAAAACATGGACTACATGTTTCTCTTCAGTTCCAGAAGTATGCATGACAAAAATTAAACCTGCTTCCATCCCTGTTTTCTTTTTTAATTTTCTTCAGTTTTTTTCCTAGCTTTATTGACATGTAGTTGACATATAATATTGTATACATTAAGTCGTACAATGGGATAATTTGATGCATGCATATATCGTGAAACATTTACAACAATAAGGTTAATTAACACGTTATTCACTTCACATAATTATCCTTTTGTTGCTGTCATGGTGAGAACATTAAAGCTCTACTCTCAGCAACTTTCAGGTATACAACACAGTACTGTTAACTATAGTCATCATGTTGTGCATTAGGTCCCCAGAACTTAGTCATCTTATAACTGAAAGATTTTACTCTTTGACCAGTATCTTTCCATTTCCACCACACACCCCTAGCCCCTCGTGAAAATGGTATTAGATCGAATCCATTGAAAAATAGAGGCAAATTGTGCTTCCAGAGAGCCTCTTTTTTTTTTTTTTTTTTTTTTTTTTTGGTGTTTTGTCCAGCTCTTTGAGTTTTGCGTCATAGAATAAACACCTAAGCAGTAAATGTGGGTAGTTGGGCCCACCCTCCAGATTTATTGCTCAAATGGCAGAGGAAGAGGATGTGATGGGGACACTTCTTCCCTGTCTGTGTATTCTAATCTTTTAGAACATCCTTGAGATGTTCAACCCTCGCCTCCCACAAGTCCACAATTAGCCTTAAATTCATGACTTGTAAAAAGAACGAACAACAGGTATGATGTTTGCTAAAACTGGTTCTGAAAAAGCACTGAAAGGAGTGGTTCAATACAATTCTGTGCTGACGAGTGTTTTGTTTTAAATCAGACAACAGCAATAATAGATAAAAGCAACATGAAATGATTTATTGAAAAAATGACCATTCAGGCAATATCACACAGCGATGTAAGATAATATTCAATATCAGATCATCTTTGTTTTTGTATTAAAAATAAAAGTAATTTTTGTTAGTCCATCAACTAATTCCCCTGGTGACACAGAATAATAGCTGTGGTCCTGGTCAGATCTTTTAAAAGAATAAATTCAGAGGTGTGTGCATGAGTATGACATGGTGTGTGTGTGTGTGTGTACAGAAATTACCAACACAGATGATAAAAGGGAATTCAGAAATATATAGATCTTGTAGCTTATCCTCAAACCTTGGGGAAGAGGCGTGTATTTTTCTCAAAAGGGCACAAATCTAACAGTCAAGGTGGATGTTTGGGTTGTGTTACTTTAAAGGACATCATCTCCTCAAGGGGGAATCCCCTGCAGCCCAGGCCAGGGAGTCCCCGGGGAGGGAGCCAGGCTGTTGTTACTTGGCCTGGGTGGCAGAGGGGACATCAGTGACCAAGGTGTCCTCCTCCTCAGCGGCGCTGTTCTTCTTGGCCACAGCAACCGAAGCGGGTGTTTCCGCAGGGCCCTTCCCGGTCTTGCCTTCTCCTCCCACGTTGACCTGGCCCTGGGCACCGCGCACCTGCTGCGGGCGGTGGCGTGGGTTGTTGGGGCGGCGGGATCCGTAGCGTGGTGGGGGCTTCTGCTTCGGCCCTCCGTCGTCATGCCCGCTTTCCTTGTCTTCCGCCTCCAGCTCCTCAGAAATGCCTGCTGAGGGTCTTGGACCAGGAGTGATGCCTCGAGCCCTAGGGCGACTCAGCAGGTAGCTGGGGCCGGGCCCCCGCCGAGGGGCGCACTCGGGCCTTGAGGCTGGGGCAGACGCGGGCAGGTGGGCAGGCCGCGGGCCGCTGGTGGGAGCGAGGATCGAAGGGCCGCGAGACAGGGCCCAGGCCCTGCGGAAGGGCGGAAAGCACTGCAGCCTTTGGTCTTGGGGTCCGCCGGGCAGGCGGCGCCTCTGGCCCTGGGCCTTGGTGAAGCCTTCGCCACTGGCCTCACCTTCGTCGACGTCGTCCTCAGCGCCCCTGGGACCGTGCAGGGGTGGCCCGCGGCGGCGGATGTAGAAGCCCTTGCAGAAGCGGGGGCGGTTGGCAGCGTAGCGACTGCCCTGCACTGGGGCACCCGCTGGCCCGGTCACGTTAGCGGCCTCGGTGCCCCGCTCGCCCTGCACCACATCAAACTCGACCATCTCGCCGTCGCCCACGCTGCGTTGGTACTTGTGAGGGTTGTTCCGGGTGATGGCCGTCTGGTGAACGAACACATCTTCTTGGGTATCATGCCTGCTGATGAAACCGTACCCGTTCTTCACGTTAAACCACTTGACGGAGCCTCGCACCCTCTTGGCGATGACCTTTTTGGGCACCTTTCCCTTGGCGCCTCCTGCCGCGGTGGTCTTGGGGATCGCGTCTCTGCCGAGGTTGCCAGCCACTGGGGCCCGGGGAAGATCTCCACCTCCCAAGGAAACCAGGAGTTTCTGCGCGGCTTGAGGGGGTACTGAGGCGGTCACCTCTGTGCGGGTGACCTCTCCCACCTCACTCATGATGCCGTCCTTGCTCTCCTTTCTCTGAGAACTTGAGGGAAATCTGGTCCTCGGCGATTGGGGGTGGGGTGGGGTGGGGAGGGGCTAGGTCTGGAGGCAGGAGCCTCACTTTGGAAGGGTCGGTCGGTCGGGGCCAAGGACTCTCTGGCTTCGCTCTGAGACTCTTGGAAAGGCCCGCGTCGTCTCCTGGGGCAACAGGACGCGGACCAAACAGTGGCTGCCGCGGGCGGTGACGTCTCAATGGGGGTCACCCACTTAGGAGAAGGCGCTTGGGCTGGGGGGCGGGGCAGATGTGCTCTGCCTTGTGCTCCAGGTGCCTCTTGGTCCCTCATGGAGAGGGGGCTCATTTGAAGCTCTAGGCAATGGTCTTCTTGAAGACCCTCTTGCTTGCTTGAGTGGATGTGAAGAGATGACCCACTTTCCATCTCTCTCCCTTGGTTGGAGATATTCCCAGCCTTCTTAAGGGCACTCTCCAAATGCTCCCACAAAACCCTGGTCCTCTTCCAACTCCTTGTGTGCTCTATATGTGGGTGAGGCATTTTGTGTAAAGGTGAGACAAAATGGCAACCACATGAAATTAAGACCCAATCAAAGAAGCCCACTGTGGGTTGTTTGTTTTCTTTTCTTTTCTTTGTTTTCCTGCGGAGAGATAGGGGAAGCCTGCCAGCGCTAGAATGCTAGTACTGAGAGGACACTAAACTAGTGCAGGTTTATCCAGACTAGTGTTAGGGTTGTAGAGTAGTGAAGGTGAGTGGGAACACTTTTGTTAACTAGAATATTCTGAAAACCCTGTTGAGCTCTGTGTTCTTGCCCACATAAAGCAAATGGTCATGTGGAGTAAAATAGAGCTGAGTGAATTTGCCCTTGTATTTTAACTGCAGATCCAAACTTTCCCCCACCCTCAAATGGTTTATGACTCTGTGATCTGTATCCTAAGTTGGAGTTCTGGTTTAATTATACAGGAACCCTAAGAATTCAGCCTAACTGCAGTGCTAATACTGTGGTAAGGTACAACTAGCTGTCTGAAGTATAACCTTTCAGATGTGATGATAGAGCAGGCCAAAATAGTAGATAGCAACTGGTCAGAAAACTGTTTACATTCATTAATGAGAAAAATAAAAATAAGCCAAGTTGGCCTACCACTTTAGAGTTTACAGAAACCTCTGTGTTGCGCATTTGACCCCTGCAATAACCCACTCTATAAGGAAGTGGAGCAGTGTTGTTTTTACTTCAATTTGACGGATGAGGGAACCAGGGCCCAGAGATAGCAAGCTGCTTGCTTAAGTTCACATGTTTAGTATGGGGCAAACAGATTTCATTCCAGGTCCAGGTCTTTTTCCACCACACCTCACTGGCCTTTGTGTACAGTTTTGTGACTTCCTTCAACTGATGTCAGAGAACAGGGACCTCTTTCAGAGAGGTCATACAACCCAGCAGAGAACCCAAGAAACACCTCTTGCATGGATGATCTGTCTCCCCTGGGTTGAGGCTTCCAGGCCTGGCCCTCTACAGGGGCAAAAATTGCCTTCATGTCAACTAAGAAGCATCCCCTGTCCCCACATGCAGTAACCTTCTGCCTGAAGCTGACTAGAAAACAAACCCTACTGCAGACTCAGGAGCCGTTTCTTCACCATGCTGGTGTAATATAAAGTGGAAGAAGGGGTCCTCATTTTAATTTTTCTATTTAAAAAACACTTCTTCAGGCATCATCTCTTGTGGTTTTTGCAACAAGCATGAGAGAGCAGCAGGCTACTGTCAGTATCCTCATGTGACCATGAGTAAATAAGGGCACCAGGGCACAAAACATCTACCTGACCTAACCAAGGCCACCCATGTAGTAAGTACAGAACCAGGATAATACCTTTGGGAATTCAGGCCCTCCGGTTCTTAGTCCACTGTGCACTCCATGGCTCCATGAAGCCAGTTCTATGATATTGCCAACATTTCTTCCTTTCATGTCCTGAGAGCTCTTCTTGCTCTTTCCCACATTTGCCATGCTCATTCCCATCTCTGTGCCCATGTTCACTTTTCTCCTCATTCTCCTAGGAATACCTTCTCTCCTCTCCTCTGCCTGTACAAATCCTATCTGCCCTCTGAGCCTCCATTTTGCAATCCTCTCCCACCCCCTTTCCAAATGCACCAGTCCACCTCAATATCGTTCTTGGAAACCTAGTTGCACTTACAGCCCAACGATTAATGGCTACTCTACTTCTTCCCTGATGCATAAGGCTTTATGTCTCACTATTATTCCCAACTAGATTCTAAGCTCACTAAATCTCACTAAAGAGTGAACACTTTAAATTTCTTCTCTGAGTACCATGGTGCCTGGAACAACACTGGCTGCCTAAAGGGCCACCCGAAATGTGTGCTTGTGGATTAAATTTATACCTTCCCCCTCCCCCCTGCCTCAAAGTGGTTACATCCTTGAATTCCTTACAGTCACTAGCACAGCGCCAGGCACAAAGATGCCAATGAGATTCACTGGCTCGAACTGAGTATGCCCTCTTGAATCTCCTGTTGTTGTTATCATGATATACAGGATAGTGCCTTGGAGCCATCATGGAACTCTATTAAACTTTCCTGGTTTGTAGGTATTTTATGCAAGAATAAAGGTTTTGTAAAAAAACAAATTAATATGGTATGAATTAATTAATTCAACTTTAAGGTTTAATTTGTTGAGACCATTGTATTATTTTCATTGAAATCATCAGGTTCTATTTTTTTTAATTTTATTTTTTATTTTTTAAAATTTACATCCAAATTAGTTAGCATATAGTGAAACAATGATTTCAGGAGTAGATTCCTTGATGCCCCTTGCCCATTTAGCCCATCCCCCCTCCCACAACCCCTCCAGAAACCCTCAGTTTCTTCTCCATATTTATGAGTCTCTTCTGTTTTGTCCCCTCCCTGTTTTTATATTATTCTTGTTTCCCTTCCCTTATGTTCACCCGTTTTGTCTCTTAAAGTCCTCATATGAGTGAAGTCATGTGATTTTTGTCTTTCTCTGACTGACTAATTTCACTTAGCATAATACCCTCCAGTTCCATCCACGTAGTTGCAAATGACAAGATTTCATTGTTTTTGATTGCCGAGTAATACTCCAATATATGTGTGTGTGTGTGTGTGTGTGTGTGTGTGTGTATATATATAGATATATATAGATATATATATGTAAATATATATATCTATATCTATCTATCTATCTATATCTATCTATCTATCTATCTATCTATCTATCTATCTATCTATCCATATATCACGCCATCTTTATCCATTCATCCATTGGTGGACATTTGGGCTCTTTCCATACTTTGGCTATTGTTGATAGTGCTGCTAGAAACATGGGGGTGCATGTGTCCCTTTGAAACAGCACACCTGTATCCCGTGGATAAATGCCTAGTAGTGCAATTGCTGGGTCATAGGGTAGTTCTATTTTTAGTTTTTTGAGGAACCTCCATACTGTTCTCCAGAGTGGCTGCACCAGCTTGAATTCCCAAGGTTCTGTCTATTTATTCTGCACCTGTCTCCACCCATCCTGTGAAGCATATAATTTAATTCCTATTATTAAAAAGCTCTCAATGAAATAGAGGGTAATTCAGGCTTAAGGTATACCATCTGATTCATTAACATTTAAGAGGCTTATCATCTAAAAATACAATCTTTTAAAAAAATAAAAATAAAAAACTTTGTTTGCTGTTTCAGCCACAAAATGGTGCTGAACCTGAGACAGCAGAGTCCATCCAGGCCCATTGTAAAAGGTGATAACATTATCTACTGTGAAGAATAAATAAGGTGGCAGCCTAAGGAGCGGAGGCTTAATAATAATGCCCCAGCCATTACTGGACTGACTCACTGGCACTTCCTGTTCAAAAGGTAAATGGGCTAAATGGAAAAGAGAACCCTATCCATCTTACTCCTTCCAGAACCACACCATCAACTCCACTGTCTCTTGAGTGCTGCTATCTGTCCAAGGCAACATAAAGGTAATATAATACATCCAGAAATAATAAAAAGTAATCTAGAGTATGGCACTGAGAATGCCCACCCTTGCCCCACATCCTGCAAATGGTACATCACAGAAACCAAGGTGACTCCAGAGATACTATGGATGTCAATAAGTGGTTTAAAATATGGGCAGTGTCGCAATTTTCAGTGCACTCTCAGCTGAGGTTTTGGGAACTAAAATCATTAGAAAGAGCCAGGAATCTTAAGTCAGAAGATCTGGGTTTGATTCCTGGGATGGCCAAATATTGACTGTTTAGCCTTGAGAAAATCACCTCACTTCTCTGAAATGCAGTCTTCTGGCATGTAAGAAGGAAATATAAATGCCTAAAATGTGAAAAAAAATATGTGTAAACCAACAGCTGTGAACATTTTGCCATGTGTTAAAAATAAAGGAAGAGAGAGTGAAAGAAGGACAGAAATGATAAAGCATAATGGTTAATTTTATGTGACCCAGTTTGGCTGGGTCATGGTGCCCAGATATGTGGTCAAACATTATTATGGATGATTCTGTGAGAGTGTTTTTTGGATGAGAATAACTTTTAAATCCATGAATTTTGAGCAAAGCAAATTGCCCTCTATAATGTGGGTGGGCCTCATCCAATCAGGTGAAGGCCTGAACAGAGAAAAAGACTGACCTCTCCTGAGCAAGAGGCAGTTCTGCAGCAGATGGCCTTTAGACTTGAGCTGCAACATTGGTTCTTATGTGGGTCTCTAGTTTGTCAGCCAATCCTGCAGGCTTTGGATTTACCAGTCTCCGTAATCACGAGCCAGTTCCTTGAAATAAATTTCTCTGTCTCTCTGTCTCTGTTTCTCTCTGTATCTCTGTCTGTCTGTCTCTACACACACACACACACACACACACACACACACACACACACGCACACACACTGCATCCTATTGGTTCTTTTTCTCTGCAGAACCCTGACTCATGCAGATTTTGATACCAGAACTGGCTCTAAAGAACAGAATCTCTCTCTCTCTCTCTCTCTCTCTCTCTCTCTCTCTCTCTCTCTCTTTCTCTTTTTCTAAAGAACAGAATGTTAAGGATGAGTTTTCTGAATTGGTTGTGGGGTTCTGGAGTTGGTTCTCTAATTTGATTATATTTAAAGACACTAATAACTCTATTTCCAACAGTAAAGAGCACACTCATAGTCTATGGCCTGATGTGGCAATAGAAATACACAAAATATCACTATTGCATACTCCTAATCAAATACTCATACAAGGCAAGGATCTGAGAGGGCATGTACATGATACGTTAAAATATTTTTTGTGAAACTAAGGAGTACAATGGGAATTGTTGGTTGTTCCTAATGTCACTGGACAAAGTGGGAAAAAGAAAAGAATGAGCTCAGAGATTCAAATTCCTCACTCAAACGCTTCATAAATGACCTGAAAGCTTCTATGTCTGGCCTGAAAGTTTCTATATCTACCCTGAAAGAGACCCCTTATCTCCTGGAGCCACAGGGCTGAGATGAGAGTCTCATCCAATGGCTGAATTACAATGGAACTTGAATTCCAAACCTCACTGCACATCCACCATTAAAGTGTAGGCATCAATTGGGAAGCAATGGGATCCTAAAGATGGGATTGGGAACATGGGGGAAGACCAGTAATGAAACTGGGAACATTGAGTCCTTAACATCATGAGTCATCGTTACTAGTAGAAGCCGCCTCTCCATCCCCAGTGAGGAGAGATTAGCCCTGCATTGCCTGAAGAAAGTATAATGGAAAACATAATGCCTGAGGACGTTTCCTTGAAAGACACTGATGATGCCCCTGAGGACCCTCCCACCGACCACCTCTCTCTGCTTCTACAACTATAACAAGACTCAAGTCCCAACAGGCCCCTAAAGGTGAGGTAAAACGTGTAGCCCATGAGAAGGTGTACTGCACTCCAAAAGAGCTACTAGATTTTTTCTAATTCGTACAGACAGAAATAGGGAGACATGTGTGGGGGAATGGATATTAAGGATGTGGGGTAATGGTGTAAGGAACATATCCTTGGATTAGGGTGAATTTATTGACATGGGCCCACTAAGCAGAGATGCTTCATTTAATGTTGCAGCACAGAAAGTTAGAAAGGGCTCTGAAACTTTGGTTGGTTAACACGTGATCCAAAGTGTAGTCTGCAGTAAGTGAGCTAGAAATGCAAGCCCTGCCCTTGGTTTACTGTAGAAGAAAGGATTTAAAGTCTTAGGGATGTTTGAATGTTGGAGTAGATTTGTCATTTAAGACCTACTCACCTACCCTGGGAGGGTCTGCAGGGCACACCCTTCACCACGACTGTGAGAAATGTATTTTTGAGGGGAGCCCCAGCTCCCCTTGAAGAACTCCACCCTTGAAGAGCACACCTTCTCGTGGGTTACACTTTTTACCTCACCTTTAGGGGCCTGCTGGGACATCACTCTTATCTGTAGACCAGAACTTACAGTGAGAATCGCTGCTACTGAGTAGAGGAACCTAAAGGCAATGGGAGTAATTTTATTCCTGGGTGGCAAGGGCCAAGTGGCATCACTCAACCTCCAAAGGTAAGGTGGACATGATTACCATAATGGAAAGCATAGTCAAAGCAGGAATTAGAATAGTCTGGCTTCCAGGGGCCTATAGCATTGGCTAGTTGATCATGATGTTCCTAGAAGAGAAACATTTAGGAAGCCTACTAAATACTTACTTTGATCTGTATAGCCACAAAAATTCTAGGTCAAATGAACAAAAGTCTAACTTGGAAATAAAAATAGTCACATCCCCTCAACTAATTCCCAGACTTGAGCCAGTTTATAGACACAGAACCTCTTGAATATAGGGGAGGTCATGTCCTCTTAAGAAAGGACTTTTGAAGACCCAGTTACAGCACCAGCTAGGTGGCGACACCTTGCAGGGCTGGGGCAAGGCTCTCCAGGAGGCTGTATATGCTCTGATTCACCATCCAACGTATGGTGCTATTTCTGCCATAGCCAGGGTTCACAGGTCCAAGAATCAAAGGGTGTAAATGGGAGTTGGACCACTCATTGTCACACCCTAGTGATCCACTAGCACAAAGTTGGCTTCCTGTCCCCATGACCTTATGCTCCACTGGCCTGGATAGAGGTCTTTGTTCCAAAGGGAGGAACACCTCCACCAAGAGACACAATAATGATTGCACTGAATTGGAAAATAAGACTGCCACCCAGCCACTTTAGGCTCTTCACGCCCCTCAATCAGCAGGCAAAGAAGGGAATTAGTGTGCTGACTGAAGTTATTGATCCTGACCACCAAGTGGAAATTGGACTGTCACTCCACAAGAGAGGCATGGAAGAGTATGTCTAGAATACAGGAGGCCCCTTAAGGCCTCCCTTAGTAATAACATACCCTGTAATTAAGCTCAATGGAAAACTACAACAACCAAATTCAGGAAGGACTACTAATGGTCCAGGTCCTTCAGGAATGAAGGCCTGGGATACCCTACCAGATAAAGAACCATGGCCAGCTGAGGTGCTTGCTGAGGACAAAGGAAATGTGGAATGAGTAGTAAAAGAAGGTAGTTATGAATACCAGCTATGGCCACGTGACTAGTTACAGAAAGGGAAACATTAATTGTTATGAGTATTTCTTCCTTGTTTTGTTAGAAATATGTTCCTGCATTTATACCTGTCTAATAACTTTTTCTTCCGTTATCCTCTTATTTTATGACATAAGATACATTGAACTGATATATAATTTAAGCATTGTCAAATTTGCATCATAGTAGTTAAGTTAGAGGATATCAGAGAGAGAGTAAACATCTCTTAATGACTTTGCATCCTCTTGTGGTGAAAGGGATAGTGTGTTTTTGTTTGTACGCAGGATAATTGTATCATGATAGGGAGAAGTATGACCTTGTGACTGTCTTTATTTGAAGATTAAGTACAGTTTAAGGGGATGCATATGGGTACCAAGATGACCAGAGGTGGACTTGTGATGGTTAATTTTATGTGTCAACTTGGTTGGGCCACTGTGTCCACATATGTGGTCAAACTATGTTCTGGATGTTTCTATGAAGGTATTCTGAATGAGATTTAACATTTAAATAGGTGGACTTTGAGTGAATCATATTGTCCCCCTTAATACATATGGGTATCATGTAATTAGCTGAAGGCCTGAACAGACCTCCCCCTGATCAGGAGGGATTCTGCAGCATCAGCTCTCCCTTGGTCTCCAGCCTGACAGCCCACCCTACAGGTTTTGGACTTGCCAGCCTTCTGGTTTTTTTTTTGTTTTTTTTTGTTTTTTTAATTTTTAACTTAATTTTTTTTTGATATATGAAATTTATTGTCAAATTGGTTTGCATACAACACCCAGTGCTCATCCCAAAAGGTGCCCTCCTCAATACCCATCACCCACTCTCCCCTCCCTCCCACCCTCTATCAACCCTCAGTTTGTTCTCAGTTTTTAACAGTCTCTTATGTTTTGGCTCTCTCCCACTCTAACCTCTTTTTTTTTTTTTTCCTTCCCTTCCCCCATGGGTTTCTGTTAAGTTTCTCAGGATCCACATAATAGTGAAACCATATGGTATCTATCTTTCTCTGTACGGCTTATTTCACTTAGCATCACACTCTCCAGTTCCATCCACGTTGCTACAAAAGGCCATAGTTCATTCTTTCTCATTGCCACGTAGTATTCCATTGTGTATATAAACCACAATTTCTTTATCCATTCATCAGTTGATGGACATTTAGGCTCTTTCCATCATTTGGCTATTGTTGAGAGTGCTGCTATAAACATTGGGGTACAAGTGCCCCTATGCATCAGCACTCCTGTATCCCTTGGATAAATTCCTAGTAGTGCTATTGCTGGGTCATAGGGTAGGTCTATTTTTAATTTTCTGAGGAACCTCCACACTGCTTTCCAGAGCGGCTGCACCAATTTGCATTCCCACCAACAGTGCAAGAGGGTTCCCGTTTCTCCACATCCTCGCCAGCATCTATAGTCTCCTGATTTGTTCATTTTGGCCACTCTGACTGGCGTGAGGTGATATCTGAGTGTGGTTGCGATTTGTATTTCCCTGATAAGGAGCGACGTTGAACATCTTTTCATGTGCCTGTTGGCCATCCGGATGTCTTCTTTAGAGAACTGTCTTTTCATGTTTTCTGCCCATTTCTTCACTGGGTTATTTGTTTTTCGGGTGTGGAGTTTGGTGAGCTCTTTCTAGATTTTGGATACTAGCCTTTTGTCCGATATGTCATTTGCAAAGATCTTTTCCCATTCCGTTGGTTGCCTTTTAGTTTTGTTGGTTGTTTCCTTTGCTGTGCAGAAGCTTTTGATCCTCCTAAGGTCCCAGTAATTCACTTTTGCTTTTAATTCCCTTGCCTTTGGGGATGTGTCGAGTAAGAGATTGCTACGGCTGAGGTCAGAGAGGTCTTTTCCTGCTTTCTCCTCTAAGGTTTTGATGGTTTCCTGTCTCACATTCAGGTCCTTTATCCATTTTGAGTTTATTTTTGTGAATGGTGTGAGAAAGTGGTCTAGTTTCAAACTTCCGCATGTTGATGTCCAGTTCTCCCAGCACCATTTGTTAAAGAGACTGTCTTTTCTTCCATTGGATGTTCTTTCCTGCTTTTTCAAAGATGAGTTGGCCATACGTTTGTGGGTCTAGTTCTGGGGTTTCTATTCTATTCCATTGGTCTATGTGTCCGTTTTTGTGCCAATACCATGCTGTCTTGATGATGACAGCTTTGTAGTAGAGGCTAAAGTCTGGGATTGTGATGCCTCCTGCTTTGGTCTTCTTCTTCAAAATTCCTTTGGCTATTCGGGGCCTTTTGTGGTTCCATATGAATTTTAGGATTGCTTGTTCTAGTTTCGAGAAGAATGCTGGTGCAATTTTGATTGGGATTGCATTGAATGTGTAGATAGCTTTGGGTAGTATTGACATTTTGACAATATTTATTCTTCCAATCCATGAGCAGGGACTGTCTTTCCATTTCTTTATATCTTCTTCAATTACCTTCATAAGCTTTCTATAGTTTTCAGCATACAGATCTTTTACATCTTTGGTTAGATTTATTCCTAGGTATCTTATGCTTCTTGGTGCAATTGTGAATGGGATCAGTTTCTTTATTTGTCTTTCTGTTGCTTCATTGTTAGTGTATAAGAATGCAACTGATTTCTGTACATTGATTTTGTATCCTGCAACTTTGCTTAATTCATGTATCAGTTCTAGCAGACTTTTGGTGGAGTCTATCGGATTTTCCATGTATAATATCATGTCATCTGCAAAAAGCGAAAGCTTGACTTCATCTTTGCCAATTTTGATGCCTTTGATTTCCTTTTGTTGTCTGATTGCTGATGCTAGCACTTCCAGCACTATGTTAAACAACAGCGGTGAGAGTGGGCATCCCTGTCGTGTTCCTGATCTCAGGGAAAAAGCTCTCAGTTTTTCCCCGTTGAGGATGATGTTAGCTGTGGGCTTTTCATAAATGGCTTTTATGATCTTTAAGTATGTTCCTTCTATCCCGACGTTCTCAAGCGTTTTTATTAAGAAAGGGTGCTGGATTTTGTCAAAGGCCTTTTCTGCATCGATAGACAGGATCATATGGTTCTTCTCTTTTTTTTTTTTTTTTTTTTGTTAATGTGATGTATCACGTTGATTGATTTGCGAATGTTGAACCAGCCCTGCATCCCAGGAATGAATCCCACTTGATCATGGTGAATAATTCTTTTTATATGCCATTGAATTCGATTTGCTAGTATCTTACTGAGAATTTTTGCATCCATATTCATCAGGGATATTGGCCGGTAGTTCTCTTTTTTTACTGGGTCTCTGTCTGGTTTAGGATCAAAGTAATACTGGCTTCATAGAATGAGTCTGGAAGTTTTCCTTCCCTTTCTATTTCTTGGAATAGCTTGAGAAGGATAGGTATTATCTCGGCTTTAAACGTCTGGTAGAACTCCCCTGGGAAGCCATCTGGTCCTGGACTCTTATTTGTTGGGGGATTTTTGATAACCGATTCAATTTCTTCGCTGGTTATGGGTCTGTTCAAGGTTTCTATTTCCTCCTGATTGAGTTTTGGAAGAGTGTGGGTGTTTAGGAATTTGTCCATTTCTTCCAGGTTGTCCAATTTGTTGGCATATAATTTTTCATAGTATTCCCTGATAATTGCTTGTATCTCTGAGGCATTGGTTGTAATAATTCCATTTTCATTCATGATTTTATCTAGTTGGGTCATCTCCCTTTTCTTTTTGAGAAGCCTGGCTAGAGGTTTGTCAATTTTGTTTATTTTTTTCAAAAAACAACTCTTGGTTTCGTTGATCTGCTCTACAGTTTTTGTAGATTCTATATTGTTTATTTCTGCTCTGATCTTTATTATTTCTCTTCTTCTGCTGGGTTTAGGCTGCCTTTGCTGTTCTGCTTCTATTTCCTTTAGGTGTGCTGTTAGATTTTGTATTTGGGATTTCTCTTGTTTCTTGAGATAGGCCTGGATTGCAATGTATTTTCCTCTCAGGACTGCCTTCGCTGCGTCCCAAAGCGTTTGGATTGTTGTATTTTCATTTTCGTTTGTTTCCATATATTTTTTAATTTCTTCTCTAATTGCCTGGTTGACCCACTCATTCGTTAGTAGGGTGTTCTTTAACCTCCATGCTTTTGGAGGTTTTCCAGACTTTTTCCTGTGGTTGATTTCAAGCTTCATAGCATTGTGGTCTGAAAGTATGCATGGTATAATTTCAATTCTTGTAAACTTATGAAGGGCTGTTTTGTGACCCAGTATATGATCTATCTTGGAGAATGTTCCATGTGCACTCGAGAAGAAAGTATATTCTGCTGCTTTGGGATGCAGAGTTCTAAATATATCTGTCAAGTCCATCTGATCCAATGTCTCATTCAGGGCCCTTGTTTCTTTATTGACCGTGTGTCTAGATGATCTATCCATTTCTGTAAGTGGGGTGTTAAAGTCCCCTGCAATTACCACATTCTTATCAATAAGGTTGCTTATGTTTATGAGTAATTGTTTTATATATTTTGGGGGCTCCGGTATTCGGCGCATAGACATTTATAATTGTTAGCTCTTCCTGATGGATAGACCCTGTAATTATTATATAATGCCCTTCCTCACATCTTGTTACAGCCTTTAATTTAAAGTCTAGTTTGTCTGATATAAGTATGGCTACTCCAGCTTTCTTTTGGCTTCCAGTAGCATGATAAATAGTTCTCCATCCCCTCACTCTCAATCTAAAGGTGTCCTCAGGTCTAAAATGAGTCTCTTGTAGACAGCAAATAGATGGGTCTTGTTCTTTTATCCATTCTGATACCCTATGTCTTTAGGTTGGCGCATTTAATCCATTTACATTCAGTGTTATTATAGAAAGATACGGGTTTAGAGTCATTGTGATGTCTCTATGTTTTATGCTTGTAGTGATGTCTCTGGTACTTTGTCTCACAGGATCCCCCTTAGGATCTCTTGTAGGGCTGGTTTAGTGGTGACAAATTCCTTCAGTTTTTGTTTATTTGGGAAGACCTTTATCTCTCCTCCTATTCTAAATGACAGACTTGCTGGATAAAGGATTCTTGGCTGCATATTTTTCCTGTTTAGCACACTGAAAATCTCGTGCCAATTCTTTCTGGCCTGCCAAGTTTCAAAAGAGAGATCAGTCACGAGTCTTATAGGTCTCCCTTTATATGTGAGGGCACGTTTATCCCTTGCTGCTTTCAGAATTTTCTCTTTATCCTTGTATTTTGCCAGTTTCACTATGATATGTCGTGCAGAAGATCGATTCAAGTTACGTCTGAAGGGAGTTCTCTGTGCCTCTTGGATTTCAATGCCTTTTTCCTTCCCCAGTTCAGGGAAGTTCTCAGCTATAATTTCTTCAAGTACCCCTTCAGCACCTTTCCCTCTCTCTTCCTCCTCTGGGATACCAATTAGGCGTATATTATTTCTTTTTAGTGTGTCACTTAGTTCTCTAATTTTCCCCTCATACTGCCAGCCTTCTGTTTTAACATGTACCCAGGATTAGCTTTAATCAGGTATGGTAAAATGACAGAAAGGGAGGGAACTGCCTTTTAAAGAAGAGTTTATTACTCCTAGTCCCTCAGAGGATGGAAGGCATGGCACACCACACAGGGCCACATGAGGTCACTCACAGGGAGAAGCAGAGAGGAACTTGGACAGTGGCCTTTATTACGGCGTTTACATACATTTTCTTAAATGTCTCACAAATATAGAAGCATATATAAAACTAATTTATTTTCTCATTTGTACATTAGTATGGCAGAATGTGTGATCACTGCCCTCCTTAAGGACTAGGATCTTGCCAGCAACTTGGAGGCACTCCATGTAATCCTATTTATTGCCTTTTCCTTACACACACACACACACACACACACACACACACACCAAGGGGTACATTTCGATGTGACATTTCCATGTGATGAATTTCCTGCTCCTTCTCCTTTATAATCCCTGGCTCCTGCCTCTCCTCACTCTTTCCAGTCCCCAGGCAGCCACTGATCTGCTTTTTGTGAATATACATTAGTTTGCATTTTCTGGAATTTTAAATAAATTGAATAATAATGTATATACTCATTTTTTTTCTGGCTTCTTACACTCACCATGTTGAAATCCATTGGTGTTGTAGTGTGTATCAATAGTTAATTTCCTTTTATTGCTAGGAGCATTCCATTATATGGAAATACCACTTTTCTTTTTCTTTTTTTTAATTTCCATCAATTCATGTGTTGATGGACATTAGGAATGTTTCATTGTTTTTTTTTTTTTTTTCCAAATAAAGCTCATGTATATGGACACTCATATACATATGCTTTCCTTTCACATGGGCAACTTCTTAGGTCTAGAATGACCAGATCATATGACAAGTGTATGTGTAATATTTTAAGAAACTGCCTGTCTGAATGTTTGTGTCCCCCCGATATTCACATGTTGAAATCCTAATGCCCAAGGTGGTGGTATTTGGGGGGGGCACTTTTAGGTGGTAACTCGGTCATGATGGTAGAGCCCTCAAAAATGGCACTAATGTCCTTGTCAAAGAGGCTCCAGAGAACTAGCTCACCCCTTTCACCAAGTGAGAATACAGTGAGAAGGCACCCGGCACAAACCAGGAAGAAGGCTCTTGCCAAAAGGTGACCATGCTGGCTCCTTGATGTTGGACAGCCTAGCCTTCAGAACTTTAACAACTGCATTCCTGTTGCCTATAAGCCACTCAGTCTGTGGTATTTTGTTGTGGCAGCTTAAATTGATTAAAACACTGCCAAACACGTTTTCCAATGTAGTTGTAACATTTTACATTTTATGCCAGTGGTGTATTCAGGTTCTACATCCCTACCGGCACTTGATAAAATCAGCACATTTAACTATAGCCATTCTAATTGGTGTGTACTGGTATATCGTGTGTGTGTGTGTGTGTGTGTGTGTGCGCGCGCGCGCGCACAGGTTTTTAAGTTTCAGTTTTATAAATTATCACACTGTAAAATTTGTTTTATTTTCCTTTTGGCTTATGAATTTTAACAAATGTATAGATTAGTGTAACCGTCACCACAACGAGGATACACAACTGTTCCATCACCACCACCTTGGGCCCAACCCCCAGCAACCACTGATGTATTCTCCATTAGTATAATTTTGTCACTTTGAGAATGATATACGTGTGTGTGTGTGTGTGTGTGTGTGTGTGTGTGTGTGTGAGGTTTTAGTCATCCAACTAGGTGTGGGTTGACCAATTTTGTTTGCATGTTCTTAATAGTTAATGATGTTGAACACTATTCATGTGCTTATGTGCCATCCTTATATCATCTTGGTTGAAATTACCGTGTCTGTTGCTCGCTTTACAGCAGACTAGGTTGTTTGTTTACTTATTGAGGAGGTTTGAGATTCCCTTACATATTCTGTATACAAATCCTGTTGCAGATATTTGGTTTGCAAATATTTTCTTCTAGGCTGAAGCTTATTCTTTCCTGCTTTAATAGTGTCTTAAGTAGAACAAAAGTTTTCAATCTCAAAGTTGCCCAATTTCTCAATGATTTCATTTACACATCATTATTTTGATACCACATCTAAGAAGTCCTTGCCTAATCCTAATTTATTATGGTTTATTCTGTTTTATTCTAAAAGTTTCATAGTTTTACGTTTATAACTTTGATACACTTTGAGTTCATTTCTGCATGTCAGATTCATGTGAGGTTCATTTTTTTTGCATAAAATTGGGCGTTTCTAGGGTATAGAAGTAAGTTTGATTTTGGTGTGTTGACCTTGTATCCTGCCACCTTGTTAAACTGCCTTATCGGTTTTAGAAGTTCTTTTGCAGATTCTTTTTTATTCTCTATGTAGACCATCATATTGACTGTGAGTAAGAATCATTTTACATCTTCCTTTCCAAACTGTATGCATTTTTATTTCCTTGTCTTGCCTTATTCCATTGACTCAGACTTTCAGTGCAATTTTGGAACTTCTTTACCTTGCCTCTGATCTCAGGGAAAATGCATTCAGTAATTCAGTAATTTAACATTAAGTATAATGTTAGCTGCATGTTTTTTTTTTGTAAATGTGTTTTATGTGTTCGAGGAAGTATACTTCAATTCCTACTTTGATGAGAATTTTAATCATGAATGCATGTTGCACTTTGTCAAATGCTTTTCCCACATCTATTGTGATAATCGTGTGTTTTTGCTTCTTTAATTTGTTAATATGATGGATTACACTGATTAATTTCCAAACATTGAAACAGCCTATATTTCTCTTGGTCATAGTGTATCATTATTTATAATATTGTGCTGGATATGATCTCCTAACATTCTTTTGACAATTTTTTGCATCTATGTTCTAAAGGTGTAGGGGTATTGGACTATAGATCACGTTTTTGGTAATGTCTTTATCTGGTTTTAGTACCCGGGTAACTTCAGCCTCTCAAAATAAGTTGTGCAGTTTTGAAGCATTCCTTCCCCTTCAATTTTTTGCACGTTTGTATATGGTAGGTATTATTTCTTTAACTGTTTGGACGTTTCTCCCAATGAAATCATGAGTACCAAGAGATTTCCTTTTCAGAATGTATTTGACTACAAGTTCAAATTATTTAACAGTTATAGGGATATTCGTGTTATCTATTTGATCTTGGGGGCATTTTAGTAGTTTTTGTTCTTTGAGGAATTAGTGCGTCTTTACCTAAATTGTCCAGTTTTCAACATCGAGTTGTTTGCAATATCCTGTTTTAATGTTTCCAAGTCTGTAGCAACATCTCCTTTTTCATTCTTTATATTGATATTTATATCTTCACACCTTTTATGTTGGTCATTCTTGTGAGAGGTTACCAATTGACTAATATTTTCCAAGTCAAGTATAAGTTTTTGTTTGTTGTTTCATAGATTTTCTCTATTGGTTTTCTGTCTCAGTCACATTGATTTTGGCTTCTGTCTTATTTTCTTCTTTCTGCTTGATTTGATTTCACTTTGCTCCTCTTTTTATCCTTTCCCAGGAGTGAATCTTAGGTTACTAACTTGAGTCCTTTCTTCTTTTCTAACTTAAGCATTTAAATCTACAATTTTCTCTGTAAACACTGCCTTAGCTGCATCCCACAAACTTTGATATTTTGTATTTTAATTATTGTTCAGTTTAAACTAGTTTCTAATTTCAATTGAGACTGCCTTTTTGACCCACAGGTTACTTAGAGGTGTGCTGTTTAATTCCAAGTGTTACTAGATTTTTCTGTTTATTAATTTCTACTTTAATTTCAACGTAGTCTGAGAACATACTTTTTTTTTTTTTTGAATTCCCATTGTTTTAAGTCTAGTAAGGCTTGTTTCATGAACCAAGATATGATTTAATTTGGTGAATGTTCCATATGCTCTTAAATATAATTTGTATTCTCCTTTCTATGGATGAGATATTCTATAAATGTCAATATGTTTCATGTGATTGACGGCCTTGCTCAGTTCTACCTCATTGCTGATTTTCTTTCCATTGTTCTATGACTGGGAGAGGACTGTTGAAATCTCCAACGATAACTGTGGATTTTATTAGTTCTCCTTGTAACCTCATTAGTTTTTTGTTTGTTTCTTTGTTTCTTGTATGCTGAAACTCTGTTAGATGCAGAAATGTCCAGGAGTTTTATGTCTTCTTGATGAATTTGACCTGAGGTCTGTTTTGTCTGAGATTAATATAGCTGCTCCAGGTTCATTTAGACGTTTATTTATTTATTTTGAGAGAGAGAGAGAGAGAGAGAGAGAAGGGGCAGAGAAAGAAAGAGGGAGAGAGAGAATCCCAAGCAGGCTCTGCACTGTCAGCACAGAACCCGATTTGGGGCTTGATCTCAAGAACCATGAGATCATGACCTGAGCAGAAATCAAGACTCAGACGCTTAACTGACTGAGCCACCCAGGCACCCCCAGGTTCTTTTTGATTACCGTTAGTGTATTATATGTAATATATATAATATAATTTTACATTTAAATTTATTTTTTTTTAATTTTTTTAACGTTTATTTATTTTTGAGACAGAGAGAGACAGAGGATGAACAGGGGAGGGGCAGAGAGAGAGGGAGACACAGAATCTGAAACAGGTTCCAGGCTCTGAGCGGTCAGCACAGAGCCCGACACGGGGCTCGAACTCAGGGACCGTGAGATCATGACCTGAGCCAAAGTCAGACGCTTAACCGACCAAGCCACCCAGGCGCCCCAAAATTTAAACTGTGTCTTCATATTTACACTATGTTTACTTTAGTCGGCACATCGTTTGATCATTTCCTATCCTTCCAATCTTTGCTTTGTTACCATTTCCCTCTTTTTTAAACTTATTTTGGAATAATTGAACATTTTTTTAATGATTTCAAATTTCTCTCTTCTTGGCATACTAGCTAAAACTATTTTAGTGGTTCCTTCAGGGTTTATAATACACAGTCTTGCTTTATCATGGTCTCCCTTCAAGGGGCATCATACCACTTCACAAGTACTGTTAAAAATTCATAGTAGTAAGCTTCCATTTCTCCCCATGTGCTCTTTATGTTATGTTGCCATATATATTACTGCCACATATTTTATAAACTCCACAGCACATTGTTATAATTTTGCTTAAAAGAGGCAGTTATGCTTTATTTTAACTGTGGCAAATATATATATATATATATATATATATATATATATATATATATATAGTAAAATTTACCATATTAACCACTTTTAAATGTAAAGTTCAGTGGGATTAAGTACACTCACATTGTTGTGCGACCATCACTACTATCCACCTCCAGAACTTTTTATGATCCCATACTGAAACTCGGTACCCATTAAACAGCAAATCTCCATTCTCCCCTACTCCCAATCCCTGGTAACCACTGTACTACTTTCTGTCTCTCTATATTTGACTATAGTATGTACTTCATGTAAGTGGAATCATACAGTATTTGTCCTTTTGTAGCTGGTATATGTCAATTAGCATAATGTCTTCAAGGTTCATCCACATTGCAGCATGTATCAGAATTTTATTCCTTTGTAAGGCAGAATAGCACTCCATTGTATGTTACATACTACAGTTTTTAAATTGTGGTACAAACATTTAACATTTTGTCTACCCTCATAACACATTTTTAAGTGTGTGATGCAGTATTATTAACCATAGGCACGATGTCATGCAGCAGATTTCTGGGGTCTACTAATCTTGTACAACTGTTGACGTTATACCCATTAGACACCAATCCACCTCTCGTCTTCCTTCCAGCTCTTGCCAACCACCATTTTTATCTCTGTTTCTCTAAAGCTATTTTAGGTAGCTCTTACAAGCGGAATCATGCAGTACGTGTCCTTCTGTGACTGGCTTATTTCACTCAGCATAATGTCCTCCAGGCACATCCCTGTTGTCATATATGACAGGATTTCCTCCTGTTTTTAAGGCTGAATAGTATTCCGTTGTGTGTATATACCAAATTTTCTTTATGAAGGTATCTGTTGATAAACATGTAGTTTGTTTTCATATCTTGAGTATTGTGAATAATGCTGCAATGATTTATGGGAGTGCAGATATCTTTTTGACATTCTGATTCAGAAGTGGGACTGCAGAATCATATGTTAGTTATATATTTAATTTTCTGAAAAACCTACATATTATTTTCCATAGCAGCTGCAGTATTTTGTATTCCCACCAATAGTGTACAAGGGTTCAAATTGCTTCATAACCTCACCAACAAATCTTATCATTTTTTTTTTAATAACAACCATCCTAACAGGTATTAGGTGACATCTTATTATGGTTTTGATTTGTATTTCTCCGGTGATTAGTGATTCCAAGCATCCTTTCATATACTGTTTGACCATTTGTACATATTCTTGGAGAAGTGCCTAGTCAGATCCTTAGCCCATTTTTTCATTGGGTTATTTGTGGTGTTTGTTTGATTGGTAGGAGTTTCCAATATATTTTGGATATTCACCCCCTTTTGGCTATATGGTTTCCAAATATTTTCTCCCATTCCATAGGTTGCCTTTTCACATTGTTCATTGTTTTCTTTGACATGCAGATATTTTTTGGTTTGATGTATTCCCACGTGTCTATTTTTACTTTTGTCGTTGTGCTTTGGTGTCATGTCCAAGGAATCGTTGCCTAGACCAATGTCATGGAGCTTTTTCCCTAAGTGTTCTTCTAGGACATTTACAGATTCAGGTCTTACATTTAAATCTTTAATTCATTTTGAGTAGATTTTTTGGTATGGTGAAATATAAGGGTCTATTTTTATTCTTTTTGATGTGGATATCCATTTTTCTCCAGCACCATTTGTTGGAGAGACCATCCTTTCCCCATTGTGTATTATTGGAACCCTTGTCAAAAATCAGTTGGCCGTTTCTGGGATTTCTATTCTGTTCCATTGGTCTATATGTCTGTTTTTATGCCAATACCATGCTGTTTTAATTAAGCTTGTTTTGTAATGTATTTTGAATTCAAGAAGTGCAATGACTCCATGCATGTTATCCTTTCTCAAGTTGTTTTGGCTATTTGGGGTTCGGTATTTAGTGGTTCCATATAAATGTTAGGATTGTGTTTTGGTTATTCCTGTGAACAATGTCATTGGTATTTTGCTGGGACCGCTTTGAATCTGTAGATCATTTTGTGTAGTACAGACGTTTTAACAATATTACGTTTCTAATTTATGAACGTGGGATATCTTTCCACTTACTTGTGTCTTCTTTAAATTGTTTCATCAGTATTTTGTAGTTTTCAGTGTATGTCTTTCACCACCTTAGTTAACTTTATTCCTAAACATTTTATTCCTTAATTTTCTATTGAAAGTGGTGGTGTTTTCTTAATTTAATCTTCAGACAGTTTCCTGCTAGTGTATAGAGACCAACTGATTTTCCTATCTTGATTTTGTTACCTGGTACTTTACCAAGCTCATTAATCAGTTCTAACAGCGTTTTTGGATTCCCTGGGGGTTTTTCTACATATAAGATCATGTCATCTGAAAACAGGTAATTTTACTTCTGTCTTTGTGACTTGGATGCCTTTCTTTTCTGTTTTCTTGCCTAAATACTGTGACTAGGTGATATCCCATTGTGGTTTTGATTTGCATTTTTCTGATGATTCATGATATGGAGCATCTTTTCATGTGTCTGTTGGCGATCTGTATGTCCTTTGGAAAAAAAAAATCTATTCAGGTCCACTGTCCCTTTTCAATCAGACTGTTTGCTGTTGATGTTTGCTGTTCAGCTGTATAAGTTTTTATACAGTTTGGATATTAACCCCTTATTGGATAAATAATTTTCAAATAGATTCTCCCATTCAGTAGGTTTCTTTTCGTTTTGTTGATGGCTCCCTTTGCTGTGCAAAAGCTTTTAATTTTGCTGTAGTCCCAATATTTTTTTCTAATTATTAATTTTATTTATTTATTTGTTTATTTATTTATTTATTTTTAAATTTACATCCAAATTAGTTGGCATATAGTGCAACAATGATTTCAGGAGTAGATTCCTTAGTGCCCTTACCCATTTAGCCCATCCCCCCTCCCACAACCCCTTTCTGTAACCCTCAGTTTGTTCTCCATATTTATGAGTCTCTTCCGTTTTGTCCCCCTCCCTGTTTTTACGTTATTCTTGTTTCCCTTCCCTTATGTTCATCTCTTGTGTCTCTTAAACTCCTCATATGAGTGAATTCATATGATATTTCTCTTTCTCTGACTGACTAATTTCACTTAGCATAATACCTTCCAGTTCCATCCACAAAGTTGCAAATGGCAAGATTTCGTTGTTTTTGCTTGCCGGGTAATACTCCATTCTTCCTTATCCATTCATCCATCGATGGACATTTGGGCTCTTTCCATACTTTGGCTATTGTTGATAGTGCTGCTAGAAACATGGGGGTGCATGTGTGCCTTCGAAACACCACACCTGTATCCCTTGGATAAATGCCTAGTAGTGCAATTGCTGGGTCGTAGGGTAGTTCTATTTTTAGTTTTTTGGGGAACCTCCATACTGTTTTCCAGAGTGGATGCACCAGCTTTCATTCCCACCAACAACGCAAAAGAGATCCTCTTTCTCCGCATCCTCACCAACATCTGTTGTTGCCTGAGTTGTTAATGTTAGCCATTCTGACAGGTGTAGGTGATATCTCATGGTGGTTTTGATTTGTGTTTCCCTGATGATGAGTGAAGTTGAGCATTTTTTCACGTGTCGGTTGGCCATCTGGATGTCTTCTTTGGAAAAGTGTCTGTTCATGTCTTTTGCCCATTTCTTCACTGGATTCTTTGTTTTTTGGGTGTTGGGTTTGATAAGTTCTTTATAGATTTTGGATACTAACACTTTATCTGATATGTCGTGTACAAATATCTTCTCCCATTCTGTCAGTTGCCTTTTAGTTTTACTGATTGTTTCCTTTGCTGTGCAGAAGCTTTTTATTTTGATGAAGTCCCAGTAGTTCATTTTTGCTTTTGTTTCCCTTGCCTCCAGAGACGTGTTGAGTGAGAAGTTGCTCCGGCCAAGATCAAAGAGGTTTTTGCCTGCTTTCTCCTCGAGGATTTTGATGGCTTCCTGTCTTCCATTGAGGTCTTTCATCCATTTCGAGTTTATTTTTGTGTATGGTGTAAGAAAGTGGTCCAGGCTCATTCTTCTGCATGTCCCTGTCTAGTTTTCCCAGCACCACTTGCTGAAGAGACTGTCTTTATTCCACTGGATATTTTTTTCCTGCTTTGTCAAAGATTAGTTGGCCATACGTTTGTGGGTCCATTTCTGGTTTATCTATTCTGTTCCATTGACCTGAGTGTCTGTTCCTGTGCCAGTACCATACTGTCCTGATGATTACAGCTTTGTAGTATAGCTTGAAGTCCGGGATTGTGATGCCTCCTGCTTTGGTTTTCTTTTTCAAGATTGCTTTGGCTATTCGGGGTCTTTTCTGGTTCCATACAAATTTTAGGATTATTTGTTCTAGCTCTGTGAAGAATGCTGGTGTTACTTTGATAGGGATTGCATTGAATATGCAGATTGCTTTGGGTAGTATCAACATTTTAACAATATTTGTTCTTCCTATCCAGGAGCATGGAATCTTTTTCCATTTTTTTTTTGGTGTCTTCTTCAATTTCGTTCATAAGCTCTCTATAGTTTCCAGCATATAGATTTTTCACCTCTGTGGTTACATTTATTCCCAGGTATTTTATAGTTTTTGTTGCAATTGTAAATGGGATCGATTCCTTGATTTCTCTTTCTGTTGCTTCATTGTTGGTGTGCAGAAATGCAACCAATTTCTGTGCATTGATATTGTATCCTGCAACTTTGCTGAAGTCATGAATCAGTTCTAGCAGTTTTTCGGTGGAATCTTTTGGGTTTTCCATATAGAGTATCATGTCATCTGCGAAGAACGAAAGTTTGACATCCTCCTGGCCGATTTGGATGCCTTTTATTTCTTTGTGTTGTCTGGTTGCAGAGGCTAAGACTTCCAATACTCTGTTGAATAACAGTGACGAGAGTGGACATCCCTGTCTTGTTCCTGACCTTAGTGGGAAAGCTGTCAGTTTTTCCCCACTGAAGATGATATTAGCGTTGGGTTGTTCATATATGGCTTTTATGATCTCGAGGTATGATCCTTCTGTCCCTACTTTCTTGAGGGTTTTTATCAAGAACGGATGCTGTATTTTGTCAAATGCTTTATCTGCATCTATTGAGAAGATCATATAGTTCTTGTACTTTCTTTGGTTGATGTGTTAATTGTTTTGTGTATATTGAACCAGCCCTGCATCCCAGGTATAAATCCCACTTGGTCGTGGTGAATATATTTTTTAATGTATTATTGGAGCCGGTTGGCTAATATCTTGTTGAGGATTTTTGCATCCATGTTCATCAGGGAAACTGGTCTATAGTTCTCCTTTTTATTGGGGTCTCTCTGGTTTTGAAATCAAGGTAATGCTGGCTTCATAGAAAGAGTTTGGAAGTTCTCCTTCAGTTTCTATTTTTTTGGAACAGCTAAAAGAGAATAGGTGTTAACTCTTGCTTAAATGTTTGGTAGATTTCCCCTGGAAAGCCACCTGGCCCTGGACTCTTGTTTTTTTGGAGATTTTTAATTACTAATTCGATTTCCTTACTGGTTATGGGTCTGTTCAAATTTTCTATTTCTTCCTGTTTCAGTTTTGGTAGTGTACGTGTAGTTACCATTTAAAAGACTACCATATGACATTGATGGACCCTGGGTTATTTTCCCTTCATGAGCCCCTTCTTTTTTTTTTCTTTATTAACAGCCTTAATGAAATATTCCCATGTCCTATAATTCACCCATTTAAAGTAAACATTTCAATAATTTTTGGTGTATACACATTGTTGTGAAACCATCCTTACAATTCAAAACTATTTTGTTTAACTCAAAAAGTAACTCCATACCTGTTAGTAGTCACGCTCATTCCCAATTCATACCCCATACCCCCAGCCCTAGTTTTCCATTATTGACTTACTTTCTCTTGAAATTCCATACAAAAGAAATCCCAAAATATGTGGTCTTTTGTGACTGGCACATTTCACTTAGCATAATTTTTTTTAGGTTTTACCCATTTTGAAGAAATTCAATGTTTTACAACACACTTGAAATATTTTATATTTCCACCAGCATGATATGTATATTCCTCACTATCACCAATACTTGCTACTTTTTCTTAGATTATATTTATTCTAGTAGATACAAAGTTTCATTGTAATTTACAATTTTCTAATGACTCATGTTGATCACACATTCATGCATTTATTACATTTTTGAGACGTTTCTATACAGATAATTGGCCTGTGTTGTAACTGAATTATTTGTATTTTTACTCTTCATTTATAATTTTTTTTCTTATTTATATATTATGGATATTAGCATCATTTCAGATATATCATTTGAAACATTTTTTCTTGTCTTCTGGTTTGCCCTTTTTCTTTATAGATGTTGTTTTTCTTTTTGTAGCACAAAAGTTTTCCATTTTGATTTATTAGATTTTAACTTATTCTTCCTTTGATGTCATCTACTTTGAGTTAATATTAGTATATGGTATGAGGTAGAGCTTCAACTTCATACTTTTGCATGTGGATATCCTACTTTTCATCTGTATTTGTTGAAAGGGCTATTTGCTCCTATTGAATTGTCTTCAACACTGTCAAATATCAATTGATAAGCATAAATGTATAGGTTTATTCTGGACTTCTCAACTTTGTTTTTCTTTTCAAGGATTGTTTTGGCTACTCTGAGTCCACATAAATTTTAAGATTATGTTGTTAATCTTGCAAAAATGGAGTGTAGGATTTTCATAGAGATTGTGCTGAACCTGCAGTTATTTTCTGCAACATTACCAGCCTGTATTAGTTTCCTACTTTAATAACCACATTGATGTTTAGAGTGAATACTGAAATATATGAATTTATTGCCATTTGGTGCTTGTAGAGATGGAGTTTATGGTGGTGTTCTCTGGTCCTTTCTACTCTTTGTTGTTTTTGGAATTTATGTATGTATGTATGTATGTATGTATTTATATTTTCATCTTTTCTCCCCTCAGAGAGTCCCCCTTAAAATTTCTTGTAGGGCTGGTTCAGTAATCACCAACTCCTTTAACTTTTGTTTTTCTGGTTAACTTTTTATCTCTTCTTCTATTTTGAATGACAGCCTTTCTGGACAAAGAATTCTTGCACGCAAATTTTTCTGATTCAGCACATTGAATATATCGTGCCACTCTTTTCTGGCTTGCCATGTTCCTGTTGATAGGTCTGTTGCAAACCTAATATATCTTCCCTTGTAGGTTAGGGACTTTTATTTTCCCTTGATGCTTTCATGATTCACTCTTTGCCTGAGTTTTTCGTGGGTATGTCTATGATATACCTTGTTGATGATTGGATTTTGTTGAATCTGATGGGGTTCCTCTGTGCTTACAGGATTTTGATGTCTGTGTCTGTCCCCAGGTTAGGAAAGTTTTCCGCTATGATTTGCTCCCATAACCCTTCTACCCTTATCTCTCTTTCTTCCTCTTCTGGGACACCTATGATTCTGATGTTGTTCATTTTTAATTAGTCACTGATTTCTCTAATTCTTAATTTGTGTTCTTTTGCCTTATCTCTATCATTTTTTTCTGCTTCATTATTCTCAAGTTTCTCCTCTATATCACTGATTCTCCGTTCTGCCTCGTCCATCCTTGCCACTGCACCATCCTTCCATGATTGCAGCTCAGTTATAGCTTTTTTTAAATTTCATCCTGACTAGTTTTTATTCTTTATCTCCGCAGAAAAGGATTCTAATTTTTTTCGACTCCAGCTAGTTTTCTTAATATCATGATTCTAAATTCTGGTTCAGATATCTTGCTTGTATCTGTATTAGTTAAGTCCCTAGTTGTCGTTTATTCGTGCTCTTTCTTTTGGGGTGAATTCTTTCATTTCATCATTTTGAAGGGAGAAAAGGAATTAATGAGGTAGAAAATTCAAAATAAAAAAAATTAAAAAAAATATTAAAATGGGAGAAATAGCAGAAGATGGCAGCATAGGAGGACGCTGGGCTCACTGCGTCCTTCTGATCTCTTAGATTCCACCCACGTCTGCCCAAATAACCCAGAAAACCACCAGAAGACTAGCAGAACAGAATATCTGGAGCCAAGCATAGACAAGAGGCCCACAGAAGAGAGTAGGAAGGGTGGAGAGGTGGTGCACGCTACACGAACTGGCGGGAGGGAGCCTGGGCAGTGGAGGGGCAGCCCGCTTGGCAAGGCAGAGCCCCCACATCTGGCTTACAAAGGCGGAAGGGCTGGACAGAGTGAGTTCTGACAGCCAGCGGAACTTAACATCTGGAATGTTATAAGTCAACAGCTCTGCTTGGAGAGCGAGAGGGCTAGAGGCAACGGGAGGGAGAGTTGTTGAGCCCCAGAAGACAGAGCTCAGCTCAGTGGGGAACAAGGGCACTGGCCAGTGCCATCTACCTCGCCCATCCCCCAGCCAGAATCCCAAAGGGAACCAGTTCCTGCCACCAAACTTGCTTGCACCACGCAAACACCCAACGCTGTGCTTCTGTGGATCCATCCCTCTGACAGGTCTGCCTCCTTCGTGGTGCCGCAGGTCCCTTCCTGTAGAGGACCACTGAAGGAAAAGCGAGCTGAGCCTGCCCCTCTTGCCCCTGTACACCTTGTGGATCCACCCTGGCTAATATGTCAATTACATCGAAGGAGAACCACAAGCCTGGCAGCGTGCAACTAGCCCAGACAGGGGCCACACCACTCCACAGTGAGTCCTGCCCCTGGTAGAGGGGAATATAAGGTACACCCCAGTCTGACTGTGGCCCCAGCAGTGGACTGGGGGCAGACATCTGGTCTGACTGTGGCCCCGCCCACCAACACAAGTCCCTCCAAACAACACAGGGGAAGTGCCCTGCAGTTCCGCGCCACTCCAGGGAATATCCTAAATGACGAAAGGGAAGAATCCTCCTCAAAAGAAACTCCAGGAAATAGAGACAACTAACGAATTGAGCAAAAGCGATTTAAGCAATATAACGGACCATGAATTTAAAATAATAGTCATAAAATTAATCGCTGGGCTTGAAAAAAGTATAGACAACAGCAGAGAATGGATTGCTACAGAGATCAAGGGACTAAGAAACAGTCAGGAGGAGCTAAAAAATGCTCTAAATGAGGTGAAAAATAAAATGGAGGCGACCACAGCTTGGATTGAAGGGGCAGAGGAGAGAATAGGTGATTTAGGAGATAAAATTATGGAAAAAGAAGAAGCTGAGAAAAAGAGAGATAAAAAAATCAAGGAGTATGAGGTGAGAATTAGAGAACTAAGTGATGCAATGAAACGTAATAATGTACGTATAATAGGGATACCAGAGGAGGAAGAGAGAGAGAAAGGGGCTGAAGGTGTACTCGAACAAATCATAGCTGAGAACTTCCCTGATCTGTGGAAGGAAACAGGCATTGAAATCCAAGAGGCACAGAGAACTCCCTTCAGATGTAACTTGAATTGATCTGCACGACATATCATAGTGAAATTGGCTAAAGACAAGGATAAAGAGAAATTTCTGAAAGCAGGTAGGGATAAACACACTCTAACATATAAAGGGAGGCCGATAAGACGCGTGATGGATTTATCTGCTGAAACTTGGCAAGCCAGAAAGGAATGACAGGAAATCTTCAATGTGATGAACAGAAAAAATATGCAGCTGAGAATCCTCAATCCAATAAGTCTGTCACTCAGAATAGAAGGAGAGATAAAGGTCTTCCCAAACAAACAAAAACTGAAGGAATTCATCACCACTAAACCAGCCCTACAAGGGATCCTAAGGGGTATCCTGTGAGACAAAGTACCAGAGACATCACTACAAGCATGAAACTTACAGACATCACAATGACTCTAAACCCATATCTTTCTATAATAACATTGAACGTAAATGGACTAAATGCTCCAACCAAAAGACATAGGGTATCAGAATGGGGAAAAAAAACAAAAACAAAAACAAAAACAAAAACAAAAACAAAAAAAAACAAGACCCATCTATTTGCTGTCTACAAGAGACTCATTTTAGACCTGAGAGTGAGGGGATGGAGAACTATTTATCATGCTACTGGAAGTCAATAGAAAGCTGGAGTAGCCATACTTATATATTATATATGTCTATGCACCAAATACGGGAGCCCCCAAATATATAAAACAATTACTCACAAACATAAGCAAACTTACTGATGAGAATGTGGTAATTGCAGGGGACTTTCATACTCCACTTACAACAATGATCATCTAGACACAGGATCAATAAAAAAACAAGAGCCCTGAATGATACATTGGATCAGATGGACTTGACAGATCTATTTAGTACTCTGCATCCCAAAGCAGCAGAATATACTTTCTTCTTGAGTGCACATGGAACATTCTCCAAGATAGGTCACATATTGGGTCACAAAACAGCCCTTCATAAGTATACAAGAATTGAAATCATACCATGTATACTTTCAGACCACAATGTTATGAAGCTTGAAATCGACCACAGGAAAAAGTCCGGAAAACCTCCAAAAGGGTGGAGGTTAAAGAACACCCTACTAAAGAAGGAATGGGTCGACCAGGCAATTAGAGAAGAAATTTAAAAATATATGGAAACAAATGAAAATGAAAATACAACAATCCAAACACTTTGGGATTCAACGAAGGCAGTCCTGAGAGGAAAAAACATTGTAATCCAGGCCTATCTCAAGAGACAAGAAAAATCCCATATACAAAATCTAACAGCACACCTAAAGTAAATAGAAGCAGAACAGCAAAGACACCCTAAACCCAGGAGAAGAAGAGACATAATAAATATCATAGCAGAAGTAAACAATATAGAATCTAAAAAAAAAAAAAAAGTAAAGCAGATCAATGAAACCAAGAGTTGTTTTTTTGAAAAAGTAAACAAAATTGATAAACCTCTAGCCAGGCTTCTCAAAAAGAAAAGGGAGAGGACCCAAATAGATAAAATCATGAATGAAAATGGAATTATTACAACCAATTCCTGAAAAACACAAACAATTATCGGGGAATACTATGAAAAATTATATGCCAAGAAACTGAACAACTTGGAAGAAATGGACAATTCCTAAGCACCCACACACTTCCAAACCTCAAACAGGAAGAAATAGAACACTTGAACAGACCCATAACCAGCAAAGAAATTGAATCGGTTATCAAAAATCTCCCAACAAATAAGAGTCCAGGACCAGACGGCTTCCAAGGGGAATTCTACCAGACATTTAAAGCAGAGATAATACCTATCCTTATCAAGTTGTTCAAAAAAATAGAAGGGAAAGGAAAACGTTCAGATTCATTCTTTGAAGCCAGCATTACTTTGATTCTTAAACCAGAGACCCAGTAAAAAAAAGAGAAGAACAGGCCAATATCCCTGATGAATATGGATGCAAAAATTCTCAATAAGATACTAGCAAATCGAATTCAACAGCATATAAAAAGAATTATACATCATGATCCAGTGAGATTCAGACCTGTGATGCAGGGCTGGTTCGACATTCGCAAATCAATCAATGGGATACATCGCATTAATACAAGAAAAGAAAAGAACCATATGCTCCTGACAAACGATGCAGAACAAGCATTTGACAAAATTCAGCATCGTTTCTTACTAAAAACCCTCGAGAAAGTCAGGATAGAAGGAACATACTTAAACATCATAAAAGCCATTTATGAAAAGCCCACAGCTAATATCATCCTCAATGGGGAAAAACTGAGAGCTTTCTCCCTGAGATCAGGAACACGACAGGGATATCCCTTCTCACCGCTGTTGTTTCACATAGTGTTGGAGGTTCTAGCATCAGCAATCAGGCAACCAAAGGAAATCAAAGGCATCCAAGTTGGCAAAGATGAAGTCAAGCTTTCCCTTTTTCCAGATGACATGATATTATACATGGAAAATCAGATAGACTCCACCAAATGTCTGCTAGAAATGATGCACGAATTCAGCAAAGTCACAGGATACAAAATCAATGTACAGAAATCAGTTGCATTCTTATACACTAATAATGAAGCAACAGAAAGACAAATAAAGAAACTTATCCCATTCACAATTGCACCAAGAAGCCTAAAATACCTAGGAATATACCTAGCCAAAGATGTAAAAGATCTGTATGCTGAAAACTATAGAAAACCTATGAAGGAAATTGAAGAAGATATAAAGAAATGGAAAAAATATTCCATGCTCATGTATTGGAAGAATGAATGTCAATACTACCCAAAATGTCAATACTACCCAAAGCTATCTACACATTCAATGCAATCCCAATCAAAATTGCACCAGCATTCTTCTCGAAGCTAGAACAAGCAATCCTAAAATTTGTATGGAACCACAAAAGGCCCCGAATAGCCAAAGTAATTTTGTAGAAGAAGACCAAAGCAGGAGGCATCACAATCCCAGACTTTAGCCTCTACTACAAAGCTGTACTCATCAAGACAGCATGGTATTGGCACAAAAACAGACACATAGAACAACGTAATATAATAGAAACCCCAGAACTAAACCCACAAAGTATGGCCAACTAATCTTTGGCAAAGCAGGAAAGAATATCCAATGGAAAAAGACAGTCTCTGTAAGAAATGGTGCTGGGAGAACTGGACAGCAACATGCAGAAGGATGAAACTAGACCACTTTCTTACACCACTCACAGAAACAAACTCAAAATGTATAAAGGCCCTGAATGTGAGACAGGATACCATCAAATTCCTAGAGGAGAAAGCAGGAAAAAAACCTCTCTGACCTCAGCTGCAGCAGTTTATTACTTGACACATCCCCAAAGGCAAGAGAATTAAAAGCAAAAATAAACTATTGTGACCTCATGAAGATAAAAAGCTTCTGCACAGCAAAGGAAACAATCAACAAAACTAAAAGGCAATAGATGGAATGGGCAAAGATCTTTGCAAATGACATATCGGACAAAGGGCTAGTATCCAAAATCTATAAAGAGCTCACCAAACTCCACACCCGAAAAACAAATAATCCTGTGAAGAAATGAGCAGAAAACAGGAGTAGACACTTCTCTAGAGAACACATCCAGATGGCAAACAGGCACATGAAAAGATGCTCAATGTCACTCCTCATCAGGGAAATACAAATCAAAACCACACTCAGATACCACCTCACGACAGTCAGAGTGGCTAAAATGAACAAATCAGGAGACTATAGATGCTGGCGTGGGTGTGGAGAGACAGGAACCCTCTTGCACTGTTGGTGGGAATGCAAACTGGTGCAGCCGCTCTGGAAAACAGTGTGGAGGTTCCTCAAAAAATTAAAAATAGACCTACCCTATGACCCAGCAGTAGCACTGCTAGGAATTTACCCAAGGGATACAGGAGTCCTGATGCACAGGGGCACTTGTACCCCAATGTTTATAGCAGCACTCTCAACAATAGCCAAATTATGTAAAGAGCCTAAATGTCCATCAACTGATGAATGGATAAAGAAATTGTGGTTTATATACACAATAGAGTACTACGTGGCAATGAGAAAGAATGAAATACGGCCTTTTGTAGCAACATGGTTGGAACTGGAGAGTGTTATGCTAAGTGAAATAAGTCATACAGAGAGGGACAGATACCATATGTTTTCAATCTTATGTGGATCCTGAGAAACTTAACAGAAGTCCATGGCGGAGGGGAAGCAGAAAAAAAAAAAAAAAGAAAGAGGTTAGAGAGGGAGGGAGCCAAAGCATAAGAGCCTCTTAAAAACTGAGAACAGGGGAGCCTGGGTGGCGCAGTCAGTTGGGCGTCCGACTTCAGCCAGGTCACGATCTCGCGGTCCATGAGTTCGAGCCCCGCGTTGGGCTCTGGGCTGATGGCTCGGAGCCTGGAGCCTGTTTCCGATTCTGTGTCTCCCTCTCTCTCTGCCCCTCCCCCGTTCATGCTCTGTCTCTCTCTGTTCCAAAAATAAATAAACGTTGAAAAAAAAAAAACAACTGAGAACAAACTTAGGGTTGATGGGGAGTGGGAGGGAAGGGAAGGTGGGTGATGGGTATTGAGGAGGGTACCTTTTGGGATGAGCACTGGGTGTTGTACAGAAACCAATTTGACAATAAATTTCATATTGAAAAAAAGATTAAAAAATATTAAAATTAAAAAATTAAAACACACACAAAAAACAAATCTAATAAATGATGCTTGATCTTAGGTGTGTTTTGGTCTGGGTGTTGAAAGTAGTTGAATAATTAGAGAAAAAAGTGGGGAGGGGAAGGAAATCATTTGAGAATTTGAAAAAATGAATACACTGAAGTAGACTAAAATGAAATGTTGGGCATAAACTAGAATTTGAAAAAAATTTACACAAAAGTAAACAATATAGTAGAAAAAATTAAAGAAAATAATTTCAATAAAAATTAAAAATGAAAATGAATTTTTTCTCTTTCTCTTCAAGAAGATGAAAAGAAACAAAAAGAGAAAATATTTTTAAAAAAGAAAAAAAAGGAAATTATTTGAAAATTTGAAAAGGTGAATAAACTGAAGTAGACCAAATAAACTGATGGAAGTAAATACAATTTGAAAAATTTTACACAAAAGTAAAAAATATAGTAAAAGAAAAATAGTTTTAATAAACATTGAAAATAAAAATGAATTTTTTCTCTCTTTGTATTCAAGAAAAAGAAAGTATTGGAAAAGAGACTAAAAAGGAAATTAAATAGATGGACCTGGTAACAGTTTGAAATACAACTGAAATTGCTTCGTTTTTTCCTGGAAGTCAGACTATGAAGCGCTTTATAGTCCATAAACTAAGCAGGCGATGAGACTTGTGTTCTTGAAGAGAGAATGGCCCAGTTGGGCGGGGCTTAGTGTAACAGCCCCGTTCTCCACTAGATGGCGCTGCTAGCTTACTGGAATGGAATGTTGTGGCCCTCCTAGTTGCATATGTTCATGCGTGGGAGCGGTGAAAATGTCGTCAGCCAGCTACCCATTCTCTAGTATTGGAACTCTGCTCTCCCCGATCAGCAATCACGCACCCGTCCTCTCTCCTCAGCTTTCCTCTACCTCCCGCTTTCTCACTGTCCGTGACCAAGCCCCAGGCAGTACCTCTCTCCTGAGTTTTGTCTCAGATGTGGCTGTTTTCCCAGGCCCCTTGCTTCTGAAGGACTGTGGCTTTGACCCATTACACCCCTCTGTGAGAGGGTCTCACTAAGCAATGGCCGAATGTTGGCTTCACCCAGGAACGCTTCCTGGACCCTGCTGCTGCTGGTGCCCCGAGACTATGGCCAGGTTCCAGCCCACCCCAGAAAAAGTTCGTGAGATAGTGTAGCAGCAGCTTTTCATGGATTATGGAAAATCACAACACACATCTGGCACCAGACTTCACCCTTAACAACCTTGTTCCAGCACCAGTGAATGTGGCCATTCTCTGGGGTCTCCTGGGACCAGGTGGCCTCAACAGTGTATACCAAATGTCCTTCCAGCAGTGGAACCGCTTTTCCCCGTGTGGCCCAAGAGCCTCCTAGATCCCACTTTGCTCCTGGGGATTCACCCTTCCCCCCAGAGCACTGCCAGGTATGGAGCTGTGGAGTTGCAGCCTTTGCATTCCCCTTATTTACAGTCTTAATGTAATTTAAACCCTCTCCTTACTCCTTTCTCCCTTTTTAGTTTAGTCCCTGCAGCTGTTTCCAATTTTCCACTTTCTCTCCAGCTGCTTTTGGGGAGGGGTGCTTTTCCTGAATTCTCCCACCTCCCCGCCCCCCACCATCTCTGTCCTCTCTCCACCCACAAAAGCGGCTCCCTGCCTGCTGAGGCTCCTCTCTCCCCAAGTTCACCTCTCCACGCCATTTACCTGCTGAATTCTATGGTTCAGGTTGTGCAGATTGTTATGTTAATCCTGAAATCAGTTTTTTTTTTATGTGTGCAGGATGTTTTAGTGTTGGTCTGGCTGTATTTCATGGATGCAAGACACACAAAAATCTTCCATGCTGTTCCACCATCTTGGCTCCCCAGTCCCAATAGTTTATTTTTGACTTTGTTTCCTTTGTCTGAAGAGTCATTTACATAAATATGTTGCTAAGGCCAGTGTTCAAGGGACTAAAGCTTATGTTTTCTTTTTAGAAGTTTTGTGGCTTCAAGGTCACCTCACACCAGTCAGAATGGCTAGTATCAAAATGACAAGAAATAGTATGTGTTGGTGAGGATGTAGAGAAAAGGGAACACTTGTGTACTGATGGTGGATATGTTAATAGATGCAGCCAGTGTGGAAAACAGAATGGGGGGATTCCTCAAAAAAATTAAAAATTGGAATATCATAATGATCCAGTAAGTTCGCTAAGTATTCACCCAAAGTAAAAGAAAACACGAGTACAAAAGGATATATTAATCCTTCTGTGTATGGCACCATTATTTACAATAGCCAAGGTATGGAAGAAATATAAGTGTCTATCAATAAATGAATAGATAAAGAAGAAGTGGGACATTCCCAGGTATCTTATTTTTGTTGTCGCAGTTGTAAATGCGATTGGTTCCTTAATTTCTCTTTCTGCTGCTTCATTATTGGTGTATAGAAATACAAGATTCATGTGCAACTTTACAGAATTTGGGCATAAGTTCTAGCAATTTTTGGGTGGAATTTTTTGGGTTTTCTATATAGAATATCAAATAGTGAAAGTTTGATTTCTTCCTTGCCAATTTGGCTGTCCTTTACTTTTTTGTTGTCTGCCTGGTGTGGCTAGGACTCCCTAACCAAAGAGTTGAAAGACGTGCACTCTGAAACTATAAAACACTGATGAGAAAAATTGAAGAGGATGCAAATAAATGGAAAGACATACCATGCTCATGTATTGGAAGAACAAATATTGTTAAAATGTCCATACTACTACCCAAAGCAATCTACACATTTAATGAAATCCCTATCAAAATACCATCAGCATTTTTCACAGAGTTAGAACAAACAATCCAAACATTTGTATGGAACCACAAAAGACCCTGAAAAGCCAAAGCAACCTTGGAAAACAAAAGCAACACTGGAGGCATCACAATTCCAGACCTCAAGTTATATTACAAACCTGTAGTGATCAAAATAGTATGTTACTGGCACAAAAATGGACAGACAGTTCAGTGGAACAGCATAGCAAACCGAAACTACTGCTTCGTGTAGTAGTATGGACATTTTAATATTTAATTGAATTCTTCACTTTTGGGGTGTAGAGATTCACAAGTTCTTTATATATTTTGGATACTAACCCTTTATCAGATATGTCATTTACAACACAGTGTGCAGAACACATGACTAGACATTTTTCCAGAGAAGAAATCCAGATGGCCCACAGATACGTGAAAAGATGCTCATCACTAGTCATTGGGGAAATAAAAATCACAACTACCGTGGCATATCACCTCACACCTGTCAGAATGGCTAAAATCAACAACACAAGAAACGACAGGTGTCGGCAAGGATGTGGCAAAAGGAGAAGTGTCTTGCACTGTTGGTGGGAATGCCAACTGGTGTGGCCACTCTGGAAGACAGTATAGGGGTCCTCAAAAAGTTAAAAATAAACCTGCCTGATGATCCACGAATCACACTATTAGGTATTTACCCAAAGAATACAGAAATATTAATTCGAAGGGATATGTACACCCAGATGTGTATAGCAGCATTATCTACAATAGCCAAATTATGGAAGCAGCCCAATTTTCCAATGACTGATGAATGGATAGAGAAGAAGTGGTATATTTACACAATGGAATATTGTGCAGCCATAAAAAACCCACAAGATCTTGCCATTTGCAACAACATGAATGGAACTAGAGTGTATTGTGCTAAGCAAAATTAGCCAGCCAGAGAAAAAGACAAATACCATATGATTTCACTCATATGTGGAAATTTAAGAAACAAAACAAATGAGCAAGGGGGAAAAAAAGAACAAAGAGAAAGGGGGACAAACCAAGAAACAGACTCTTAACTATAAAGAACAAACTGATGGTTACCAGAGGGAGGTCAGTGGGGGAATGGGTTAAATATTTGTTGGAGATTAAGGAGTGCACTTGTGATGAGCATTGAGTGTTTTATGGAAGTGTTGAATCACTATATTGTACACTTGAAACTAACATTACACTGTATGCTAACTGTAACTGAAATAAAAACTTTTACAAAAAAAAGAGTATTTAGTGCCATTTCCCCACCTCCCAGTAAAAAGAAGAGGTTGTCTAAATATACAATGCAATACTACTCAGCCGTAAAAAAAATGAGATATTCTCACCTGTGGTTACATGGATGGACCTAGAGGGTATTATGCTAAGTGAAATAAGTCAGCCACATAAAGACAAATGCCATGTTTTCACGTATGTGTGGGATATAGAAAACAAGACAAATGAACAAACAAGAAAATGACAAATATAGGAAAAGAGTCATAAACACAGAAAACAAACTTGTGGTTTCTGGGGTATGGGGTAGTGGGAAGATGAGTGAAATAGGTGAAGGGGATGAAGAGGTACAAACTTCCAGTTATAAAATAAGTAAGTTGCAGACATAAAAATACAGGATGGGGAATATAGTCAGTCATATTATAATAATGTTTTATGGTGACAGAGGATAACTACAGTTGTTGTGGTGAGCACTGCATAAAGTATAGAATTGTCGGGGCGCCTGGGTGGCGCAGTCGGTTAAGCGTCCGACTTCAGCCAGGTCACGATTTCGCGGTCCGCGAGTTCGAGCCCCGCATCGGGCTCTGGGCTGATGGCTCAGAGCCTGGAGCCTGTTTCCGATTCTGTGTCTCCCTCTCTCTCTGCTCCTCCCCCATTCATGCTCTGTCTCTCTCTGTCCCAAAAATAAAATAAACGTTGAAAAAAAAATTTAAAAAAAAAAAAAAAAAAAAGTATAGAATTGTCAAATCACTATGTCATGCACCTGATTATAATATCTTGTGTCACATATGGCCTTTATTGTATTTGAAGTGCAATTGTTTTAAATCCAGTTTATTAAGAATTTTTATCATGAAAGGGTGTTGAATTTTGACAAATGCTTTAGCAGTATTTATTGGCATAATTATATGATTTTCATCTTTCATTCCATTAATGTGATGTATCACATTAATTGATTTGCATAATTAATTAATTTATTGATTTGCATAATATGAACCATCTTTGCATTCCAGGGATAAATCTCCCTTGGTCACACTGTATGATCCTTTTTTTTAAAACTTCCTTTATTTATTTTTGAGAGAGAGAGAACACAGGCAGGGGAGGGACAGAGAGAGAGAGAAAGAGAGAGAGAGAGAGGGAGACACAGAATTTGAATCAGGCTCCAGGCTACATGCTGTCAGCACAAAGTCAGATGCCAGCCTGGAACCCATGAACTGTGAGATCATGACCTGAGCCCAAGTCAGATGCTTAAATGACTGAGCCACCCAGGTGCCCCTCGTATGATCCTTTTAATATGCTGTTGAGTTTGATTTCCTAGTATTTTGTTGAAGATTTTTGCATCTATATTCATCAGATAATGGGCTGCAGTTTTATTTTCTTGTAGTGATTTTCGTATCAGAGCAATTCTGGCCTCAAAAAATGAGTTTCAGAGTTATTCTTAATCTCCATCTTTGGAGGAGTTTTAGGAAATGTTTCTTGAAATGTTTGGTGCAATTCCTCACTGAAGCCATGTTGGTTTTGGCTTTCTTTGTTCCGTGTCCCCACCATTCACACCAGTTTACTGGGGTATAGTTAACAAATTAAAAAATTATACATGTAAGGTGTAAAATGTGATGGTTTGATATATGTGTACATTGTGAAATGATTACCAGAGTCAAGGTAATTAACACGTCTATCACCTCACATAATTATACTTTATTCAGTATGGTGAGAACATGTAAAGTATATTCTTCTAGGAAATTTCAAGGATAAAATATAGTGTTAGTAACTCTGGTCACTCTGCTGTACATTATATCCATAGAACTTACTTATCATATAATTGAAATGTTGTATCTTCTGACCAACTTCTGCCTATTTTCCATATCCCTCTGCAGCTGTTTTTCTATTCTCTGATTCTATGAGTACAACTTTTGATGATTGTCCATATAAGTGAGAACATGTAGTATGTTTTTATATGGCTAATTTCACTTAGCATAATGTCCTCCAGTTTACAGTTGTTATACCCTATTGATAAATTGACACCTTTATAAGTTTATAGAGACCTTCTCTGTCTCATGACTGATGATGACTGAAAGTCTATGTTATGTAATATAATGATAGCCACTCCTGCTCTCTTTTGGTTTCTATTTGCTTGGGATATCTTTGTCCATACCTTCACTTTCAGACCATTTCTGTCCTTAAAGTGGGTCTTCCGTGCACAGCATATTGTTGAAATTTTATTATTTTTTTTAATACATTCATCCACGCTGTGTCTTTTGACTGGAGAATTTAATTGATTTACCCTTATTGTAAGTATTGATAAGTAAGGACTTGCTATTTCCATTTTGTTCATTGGTTTCTATTTTGACATTTCCTCCCCCTCTTCTCTCTTGCTGTCTTCCTCTCTTGTTGTCTTCCTCTTTGGTTTTTGTAGTGATACACTTTCATTATGTTTTCTTTACCTTTTGTATGTCTACTAGATGTTTTTCTTTGTAGTGGAAAGGAGGCCTACACTGAACATCTTATGAATATAACAGTCTCTTTTAAACTGATAACTTACCTTCAGTAGCATAATACTTACACTACTTTTACTTCAATAGCACTATATTTGTACTTCTCCTCTCCCCATATTTTCTACTATTAATATCATAGTTTATATCTTTTTTATATTGTGCATCCATCAATAAATTATTTTAGGTATGGTTATTTTTAATACTGTTGTCTTTTAACTTTTATACTAGAGATAAATGTGATTTATTCACTATCATTACAGCATTAAAGTATTTTGAATTTGACTATATATATTACCTTACCAATGAGGTTCTATACCTTTATGTTTTCATAATGTTAATACTTTTTATGTTTTTTACCTGTTTATGTTTTACTTATCTCTTCATTGCAACTTGCAGAACTGACTTTAGTATTTCTCATAAGGCAGAGCAATTGGTGATGAAATCCCTCAGCTTTTGTTTCTTGGAAAAAGTCTTTATCTCCCCTCATTTCTGAAGCTCAGTATTTTTATGTATAGCATTCTTGGTTGGCAGTTAATTTTATTACTATATCTTTTTTTTCTTTTGCATATATCATCCCACTCTCTCCTGGCCTTCAAGGTTTCTGCTGAGAAATCCGCTGATAGACTTATGTGGTTTCCCTTCATGTGATGTATTCTTTCTCCTATTACGTTTTTTTTTTAATTTCTACTTTTGTACTTGACTTTTTAACACATTGACTATCATATATCTCAGGTAAACTTACTTAGCTTGATGGCACGTGGGGTCTATTGAGCTTCGTGTGCTTTGATGCCCATATCTCTCCCTATATTCTGGAAGTTTGAGCTATTATTTGTATAAATAAAATTTCTGACACCACCCACTTTCTCCTTTTTAGCTCCCATGATGCAAATATTTGTTCACTTGATGTTTTTCCATAATTCGTGGAGGCATCCTTCACTTTTTAATTTTTTTTTCATTCTTTAAATGACTCATTTCAAGTGTCCTATCTTCCAAGTTGTCTGTTTCTTTTGTGTATAGCTGTTTGCCAATGAAGTTCTCTATTTTTTTTTTAATTCTGGCCATATATTCTTCAGCTCCAGGATCTTTGATTCTTTTTATGGATTGCTTTGCTTCGTTAAAAATCTCAATTGTTCATGCATTCTTTTCCTGATTTCACTTAATTGTCTCTCTGCACTCTTTTCCATTCTATTGAGGGTTCTTTAAATGATTATTTTGAATTATTTTGTCAGAAAATTCATAAGATCTTCATTTCTTTGAGGACACTTATTGGATCTTTATTATTTTCCCTTGGTGATGTCTTATTTGCCTGATTCTTCATGATCCATGTCATTGGTTTCTGCATATTTGAAGGAGAAGACACTCCTTCCAGTCTTTACAGACTGATTTTGGCAGATAATGATCTTGTCTTATCTGTTCCCTGGGTTGATGGTATTACCCCCCTGGAATCACAGTTGTGCTGTGTTGGAGCTGAATCATGAAGTTATTGCTGCAGTGGGTACTCACTTTGCATGCTTCTAACAAGAGACTAGGCAGACATAGATCCTCTCTGGTACCTAGGTGGACTGGAGTGCCTCCAGGACTTTGTTCGCTAGGGTGGCACTGGGCCAAGTGCTCACCTCAGGGACTGCAATTAGGTCTTTTGACAGTGGGTGGCTATCACCAAGTGATCAGATCTGTGTGGCTCTCATCGGGTCCTTGGGCAGACGGGAGTTCTCCCTGACTAAAGCTGGGATGGGGCTGGTGCCTAGTTACAGGGCCATTTCAGGATCTGTAGTCAGATTGAGTTTAATGGGTTTACCTCCAGAGGCTCTTGGACTGCAGCCATGAGGGGCTACACCTGGGTCACAGGCCACCTCAGGTTACACTCCCAGGCCCAAAGTCCTCTGGTTTATTACCTTAGACACTGGTGAACATGACTCCTCCCAGGACCCTTGGCTTATGGTGCTGGTGACAGGACCAATATCAAACAGGGCTATAACTGAGTCTACAAAGATATATAGTTATTTCCAGGTCAGTAACCAATATGGCAGAGTTTCAGACAGCTAGGGGAAGGCCTGACTTCTCAACATATCCCTCGTGATCTTGGACTCTACCTAAGCTTCACAGTCTCTTTATTTTATGTCAAAGCTCACACAAATGAACTTTTCTCCCTGAATGGCTATCAAACTCCTGTGGCTGAGGAGTACTATAAATGGAGATCCTCCTTATTCTACCATGTAGCTGATGTCATTGTGTTGGCAAGCTTTTGAGTGCTGATTTACTCTCCTTACTTGTTATAGTTCTGTTCAGATATGAGATTTCTTCATGATTCAGTCTTGGTAAGTTGTATGTTTTAAGGGATTTATCCATTCCTTCTAGATCATCTAATTTGTTGTCCTTTCATTGTTTATAATACGGTAGTCTTTTTTGACCTTTTATACTTCTGTGGCATCAGTTGTAATGTCTTCTCTTTCATTTCTTATTTTATTTGAGTCTTTGTTTTGTTGTTGTTGTTGTTGTTGTTGTTGTTAGTCTGGCTAAGGATGTGTCAATTTTCTTCATCTCCTCAAAAGATGAAAAATTAGTTTCACTGATTTTTTATTTTGCTTTTCTACTCTCTCCACTTCGTTTATGCTGTAATGTTTTTGTTTTAATTTTTTTAATGTTTATTCATTTTTGAGACAGAGAGATAGAGTGCAAGTGAGGGAGGGGCAGAGAGAGAGGGAGACACAGAATCCAAAGCAGGCTTCAGGTTCTGAGCTGTCAGGCCAGAGCCCGATGCAGGGCTTGAACCCACGAACCACCAGACCATGACCTGAGCCAAAGTTGGATACTTAACCAACTGAGCCACCCAGGCACCCCTCTGCTCCAATGTTTATTACTGCCTTTCTTCTTACAAATTTGGGCTGAATTTGTTCTTCTTTTTCTAGTTCCAATGACATGTAAATTCAGGTTGTTTATTTGACATTTCTCTTATTTTTAAATGTAGACATTTTTTGCTATAAACTTCCTTCTTATAACTTATTTTGTTTCATTTTTTATTATTGTATTTTATTTTAATTCCAGTACAGTTAACATACAGTGTTACATTAGTGTCAGGTTTATAACATAATGATTCAAAAATTCTATATATTACCCAGTGCTCATCACAGGTGCACTCCTTAATCCCCATCACCTATCTTACTCATCTCCTCACCCACTACCCTTTTGGTAGCCATCAGTTTTTTCTCTATAGTTAAGAGACTGTTTTTTGGTTTCTCTCTCTCTCTCTCTCCTTCCTTTGTTCATTTGTTTTGTTTCTTAAATTTGTTTCTTAAATATGAGTGAAATCATACAGTATTTGGCTTTCTCTGGCTGACTTGTTTCACTTGGCATTATACTCTCTGGCTCCATCCATGTTATTGCAAATGGCAAAATCTTTTTTTGCAACATTTCATAAGTTTTCATACGTTGTGTTTTTATTTGTTTACTTTAGTAATTTTTTTTATGATTTCCCTTTTGATTTCTTTTTGTACTTATTGATTGTACAGGAGTGTGTGGCTTAATTTCCACACATTTGTGAATTTCCCACCATTCCTACCATTATTGGTTCCTAGTTTCATTCTTCCGTGGTCACAAAACATACTTGGTATGATTTTACTCTTTAAATTTGTTAAGACTTGCTATGTGACCTAACACATGATGTGTTCTGTAAAATATTCCATGTGTGTTTGGGAAGAGTGTATGTTCTGCCGTTTTGTGGAATAGTCTTCGTGTTTCTTAGGTGCATTTGTTCTTTCTGGATTGATTTTATTGCAGGCTATTTTATCCTGTTGAAAGTGAGAACTTAAAATGTTGAAAGTGAGAACTTGAAGTGTTCTAGTATTCTTCCATTGCTGTCTATTTCTTCTTTCAGATCTGCCAATGTTTGCTTTGTATATTTAGGTATTCTGAGATAAAATACATGGGTGCATATATATTTTTAATTTTTATGTTTTCCTGATGAACTATTGCATTTTTCATTATACAGTGATCTTTTTTGGGTCTCTTGTCATAATTTTTGACTTAAATACTAATTTGTTTGATTTAAATATAAGCATCCCTGGTCTCTTTTGTTTACCATTTGCATGAAATATCTTTTCCCATCCCTATACTTTCAGCTTCTGTGTGTTCATAAATCTAAAATGGGTTTCTTTTAGGCAACATGTGGTTGGATCTTGTGGAGTTTTTTGTTTGTTTGTTTTATTATTTTTATCCATTACATGATCTATGTGTTTCTTTTGACATTTAATTATTTTAGGATTAAAGTAAGTATTGATAGGTAAGAGCTTAGTATTGTCATTTTGTTAGTTTTTTTTCTGTCAAGCTTGTAGTTCTCTTGTCCCTCTTTTCCTCTCTTGCTATGTTCCTTTGTGATTTGCTCATCTTCTTTTGTGCTGATATACTTTGATTTATTTGCCTTTTTCTTTCATGTATATTCTATACTTACTTTCTTTGGGATTGCCATGAGGCTTACATAAAAATATATCTCACAGTTATAAGAGTCTATTTTAAGCTCATAGCATCTTAACCTCAGTTACATACACATATTCTGCACTTTTATCCCCCCTAAACTTTATGTAATAGATGCCACAATTTATACATTTCTACATGTTTCCCTTTTAACAAATTTTAGTAGTTATTGCTATTACTAATACTTTTGTATTTTAATTTTTAGTAAGATAATTTGTGATTAACAAACCACCACTCAAGTTTTACAGTCTTCTGAATATGGCTGTATATTCACTTTTACTGATGAATTTTATACCTTCACACGTTTTCATGTTGCTGTGTAACATCCTTTTATTTTGACTTGAATTCCCTTGAGCATTTCTTGTAAAGTAGTTCTAGTAGTGAATAACTCCCTCTGTTTTTGTGTATCTGGGAAAGTATTAGTCTCTCCTTCATTTATGAAGTATAGTTGTCAGGTATACTATTCTTGGTTGGCAGCTTATTTTCTTTCAGCTCTTTGACTATATCATAACACACTTTCTAGCTTACCAGGTTTCTGCTGAAAAACCCACCAAAATTTTTATGAGGCTCCCTTGTACATATTGGATCACATTTCTCTTGATGCTTTCAAAATTCGCTTTGACTTGGACTTTCAACAATTTAATTATATATCTCTTCATAGCTTTTAACTTCATCCTATTGGAGGTCTTTTGGGATTCTTGAGTCTGAATGCTCTTTTTCCTCTGCTGATTTGGGAATTTTTTAGTCATTAGTCCCTTATAGAAGCTTTCTGACTCTCTCTTCTCAAACTGGGATCTCTGTAATGTCTATTGATTCCCCTGATGGTATCCCACTAGTAACATATATTTCACTTGCTATTTTTGATTCTTACCTCTTTTTGCTTCTCTGAGTGGATAATTTCAAATTACCTGCCTTCAAATTTGCTGATTTTCTCCCCCCTGATTAAGTCAGCTGTTGAAGCTTTTTAACTAATTTTTGAATTTATTGTTTTGTATTCTTCAGCTCTAGAATTTATTTTGTTCTTTGTTATACTTTGTATCTCTTAGTTGATATTCTCACATTGTTCATGTATTATTTTCATGATTTTATTTAATTGTCTAGCTGTGTTCTCTTGAAACTTACTGAACTTCTTTAGGACACATATTTTGTTTTAATTTTATTTTTTAAATTTGCATCTAAATTAGTTAGCATATAGTGCAACAATGATTTCAGGAGTAGATTCCTTAATGTCCCTTACCCATTTAGCCCATCCCATCTCCCACAAACACTCCAGTAACCCTCTGTTTATTCTCCATATTTAAGAGTCTCTTATGTTTTGTCCCCCTCCATGTTTTTATATTATTTATGTTTCCCTTCCATTATGTTAATCTGTTTAGGACACATATTATGTTTAATATTTTGTCAAGTAATTCACAAATCTACATTTCTTTAAGGTTGGTTACTGGAGGTTTATTTTGTTCTTTCGATTGTGTAATGTTTCACTCTTCATTGTGTTCATTGTTGCACATTTGAAGCTATTTCTTCAAATTTGAAGAAACAGCTACCTGTCCCAGTCGTTATGGACTCATTTTGACATGCAAAGAACTTCATTCATTAGTTTGGTTTCTATTCTATTACATACTTGGAGACTCTGTAATTTTTCTATGAATATTTCCTCTCTGGACTGCCATGTGTGGATTCCCAATCAGAGGGAATGGCTGCTTTCTTTCATTTTTCAGGATCCCATAACCTGTGTGTGTGTGTGTGTGTGTGTGTGTGCAATATCACAAATTCTTTATCCATTCATCCACTGATGGTCACCTAGGCTGTTTCCATAGTTTGACTATTATAAATAATGCTACTATAAACACAAAAGTGCATATACCATTTTGAGTTAGCATTTTTGTTTCCTTTTGATGTATTTTCAAGAGTAGAATGGCTGGACAATATGGTAGTTCTATTTCTAATTTCTTGCAGATCTTCCATGGTTTTCCATAGTGGCTGTTCCAGTTGACAAACCCACCAACAATGCATAAAGGCTCCCTTTTCTCCATATCCAGGCCATCATTTGTTATACCTTATATCTTATCTGTTTGATGATGGCCATTTTAACATGTAGGAGGTTATGTCTCATTGTGGTTTTGATTGTCATTTCCCTAATGACTGATGATGTTGAGCATCTTTCTGTGGGGAATAAGCTTAGGAATCCCCCAGGTTTTCACCAATGGGTTAGCAAGGCATAAAGAAGTACAAAGCCAGAGGATGCTCATACCTGAGTTTGGGTAAACAAGATGAGGCGAATAAGGATAGAGAAAGGGGGCTTAGGCCCCCAGAATAGAGAGGGGGTGTAAAGTCCCAAGAATAGAGAGGGAGGGGCAACATCCCCAAAATAGGGAAGTGCAAAGGCACCAATATAGAACATAGGTATATGAAATAAGCAAGATTAGATATTCAAGGTGGAAGCACCCCCTCCCAATTTAGCACTATAGCAGAAAGGTGCTTTCACAGGAGCAAAGGACCAAGTTAGGTAAATAGGTAAATTGGGCTACTGACTGCTGTGCTGCAGGCGTAGAAGCCTAGTGTTGAGATGATTAACAAAAGAAAGGTGCCTTGTTAACTCTGAGGTTATTTCCCCTACTTGTCTCATCTCCTAGGCTAGCTAAGATAAACAGAGGTGGTGCCTCATGTCCGCTGTAAACAACCTTCTGCCCAACTGCCCAGTGTCAGGATTTTGCTTTGTATTAACCCAAACCCCTAACCCCAAATATCTTCAAGACCCTCTTTCCCTCACTTCCACAAGTTAATGTTCACAGATTCATTGTCTCTTTGTGCATGTCAATACCCATGTTTGTAAGACTCTGACGCTAATAAAAATGGGGCAAAGACCCTTATTCGGGGCTCTTGTCTTTTCCCAGACATTAGCCATCTCTCATTTTTCATCCTGCATCCCACTCTCTTGTTAGACAAGAGAGAACTTTAGACCCAGAGTCTTTGACATCTTTCTATGTGCTTTTTGGCCATTTATATATCTTCTTTGGATAAAGATCGATTCATGTATTTTGCCAATTTTTAAATTGGGTTATTTGTCTTTTTGAAATTGAGTTGTGGAAAATGAAAAATAGACCTTCTTTATGACCCAGTAACAGCACTGCTAGGAATTTACCCAAGGGATACAGTAGTGCTGATGCACAGGGGCACTTACACCCCAATGTTTATAGCAGCACTCTCAACAATAGCCAAATTATGGAAAGAGCCTAAATGTCCATCAACTGATAAATGGATAAAGAAATTGTGGTTTATATACACAATGGGATACTACGTGGCAATGAGAAAGAATGAAATATGGCCCTTTGTAGCAACGTGGATGGAACTAGGGAGTGTTATGTTAAGTTAAATAAGTCATACAGAGAAAGACAGATACCATATGTTTTCACTCTTATGTGGGCCCTGAGAAACTTAACAGAAGTCTATGGGGGAGGGGAAGAAAAAAAAGAGGTTAGAGAGGGAGAGAGCCAAAGCATAAGAGCCTCTTAAAAACTGAGAACAAACTGAGGGTTGATGGGGGTGGGAGGGTGGAGAGGGTGGGTGATGAGTATTGAGGAGGGCACCTTCTGGGATGAGTACTGAGTGTTGTATGGAAACCAATTGGACAATAAATTTCATATTTAAGAAAAAGAAATTGAGTTGTGGGAGTGCTTTAAATATTTTGGATGTTAGCTCTTTATCAGGTATGTGCTTTGTGAATAATATTTTCCTCATTTTGTAGGCTGTCCCTTCATTTTTTTTATTGTTTCTATTGGTGTACAGAAGCATTTAGAGTTTGAGGTAGTCCTACTTGTCTAATTTTGATTGTGTTGCTTGTGCTTCTAGGAGATTCATGGTTTCAGGTTTTCCATTTAAGTCTTAAATCCATTTTGAGTTAAAATGTGTGGATGGTATAAGAGAGAGGACTAGTTTCATTCTTTTATACGTGAATATACCATTTTCTCAGCACGATTTATTGGAGACAGTATCTTTTCTTCATTGAGTATTCTTGGCTCCCTTGTCAAATATTAATTGATAGAATATGCTTGGGTTTATTTCTGGCCTCTCAATTCTGCTCCATTGATCTATGTGCCTGTTTTTAAGCCAGAACCATAACATTTTGATTTAAACACCTTTGTAGTATAGCTTGAACATAGAATGCATGATGCTTCCAAATTTATTCTTTTTCAGGATTGTTTGGCTATTCAGGGTCTTTGGTAGTTCCATACAAATTTTAAGAGTGTTATTGATATGTCAAAAACTAAGACCATCAGAATATTGATAGGGGTTACATTGAATCTATATATGGTTTCTGGTAGTATTGACACTATAAAAATATTAATTCCTCAGATGCATGAACATGGGATACCTTTCCATTTTGGACAGTGTCTTTTTTTTTAATGTATTTCATCAGTGTCTTGTGTAGAGATCTTTGTCAATGTAGATATCAATGTCTTTCAGTGTAGAGATCTTTCGCTTCCTTGGTTAAGTTTATTTCTAAGTAGTGTTTTTTGCTGCTATTGTGAATGGGATCATTTCCTGTTTCTTTGTCAGATAATTTGTTCTTAGTGTACAGAAACACTAGTGACTTTTTGTCCGTTTTTGATGAAGTAGAGTTGACACACAATAATCCATTAGTTTCAGATGTACAACATAGGGATGCAACAAGTTGAGACTTTATGCTATGCTCACCACAAGTGTAGCTACCGTCTATCACCATACAACGCTATTACAATACCATCGACTACATTCCCTGTGCTGCACCTTTCATTCCCACAACTTATTTCAAAACTGGAAGTCTGAATCTCTCACTCTCTTTCACTCATTTTGCCCATCCCACCCCCCAATCCATGCCTCTCTGGCAACCATTATTGTTCTCTGAATTTATGGGCCTGTTAATGCTTTTCATCTGTCTGATTATTCATTTTTAAAATTCAATATATAAGTGAAATCATATGGTATTTGTCTTTCTCTTACTTATTTTACCTAGCATAATAACCTCTTGGTCCATCCATGGAGTCACAAATGGCAAGATACCATTATTATTATTATTATTATGGGTGACCAGTGTTCCATTGTATGTGGTTATCTTCTTCATCCATTCATCTATCAATAGACACAGGTTGCTTTCATATCTTGGCTATTGTAAACAATGCAGCAGTAAACATAGAAATGCAGATATCTTTTTGAATTGGCATTTTCATTTTCTTTAAGTAAATACCCAGTAGTGGAATGACTATATCATTTGCTATTTCTATTTTTACTTTTTGAGGAACCTTTATGATGTTTTATGCAGTGGATGCACCAATCACCAATAGTGCAGAAGGGGTCCTTTTTCTCCAAATCCTCACCAACCCGTTTATTTTTGGTCCTTTTGATTGTAGTCATTCTGACAGGTGTCAGGTGATATTGTGTTTTGATTTTCGTGTGTATAATGATTAGTGATGTTGAGCAGTTATTTGTCTGCTGGCCCTCTGTATTTTTTTTTTAGGAAAAAATGTCTTTTCAGGCCCTATGCCCACTTTTTGGTGTTTTGTTTTTAAAGATATGTATATATTTTATATTAGCCCCTTAATGGGTATATTGTTTGCAAATATCTTCTCCCACTCAGTAGATTGCCTTTGAATTTCGTTGGTGGTTTCATTAAAAAACTTTTATTTTAATGTAGTTCCAATAATTTGTTTTTGCTCTTGCTTCTCTTGCCTGAGTAGCGATATCTTAAAAAAATGTTGAGACTGCCTATGTCAAAGTAATTACTGCCAGAACCTTGGGAAGATGGCAGAGTAGGAGGAAACTAAGCTCACCTTGTCCCACATTTACAACTAGATATTACACCAAAGACTGTCAGAGCAAACTCCACAACTAAGTGCAGAGAATTTATTTTGTTAATGCCACATTTACCCCACCCAACTGCTGTGCACACAGATGCTATGCACCCCAAGCTGCCACTACCCTCTGCTTCATGCCATGCCCCAACTGCCACCCAGATGTGAGAGGTCTGGCCTAATCTAGTAGCTCTGTTCAAATTTTGCTAACACCATTACTCTGCCCCCAAGCCCCTCTGTAGTCATGCCCCCTCAGAACGAGCCCACCTGCATCTCACTAACATCACAGACAGCAAGCACAGATTACAATCAGCAAAGATCTCATGCAGACATCTGGACTGAAGGGAAAAGCAACTCAGACACAATAGCAGGATGCAAACAGCACACATAGGAGACTCCACTGAAGTGCCAGGTTCAGGTGAGCAGGGGATTCTGTACGGCAGGGCACTACAGGAACTCTTCTTCATAAAACCACTACTTTCAAGAGCAGAGGACATAGCTGACCTTCCTAACACACAGAAACAGTCACAGAGAGGTAGACAAAATGAGGAGACAGAGAAACGCATCCCAAATAAAAGAACAAAACAAAACCACAACAGGATATCTAAGCAAAGGAGAAATAAGTAGTAAGCCTGATACAGAATTTCAAGTAATGATCACAATGATACTCACTGGACCTCAGAAAAGGGTGGAGGGCATCAGATGAGACCCTTAGCAAAGAGATAAAAAATAACATATCAGAAATGAAGAACTCAATAAGTGGAATTAATAAATACAACAGATGGATTAAATAATAAGTTATAGGAAACAGAGGAGCTTATCAGAATAATGTAAAGAAATTGAGCTGAACAGGTAAGAGTTGAAGCTGCACAATGAGAATAGACTTAGAGAAATCAGCAACTCCATGAAGCATAATAACATTCACATTATAAGGATCCCAGAAAGAGAAGAGAGAGAAAGGAGGGAAGAAAATATATTTCAAGAAAGAATAGCAGAAAACTTCCAAATCTGGGAAGGGAAACAGATTGATGAGGCACAGAGATCTCCCAACAAATTCAACCAAATCCCAAGATACATAGTAATTAAAATGACAAAGACAGTGATAACTTTAAAGTTGCAAGAGAAAAGAACACGGTTGCATACAAAGGAAACCCTGTAAGCAATGCTATCTGGTGATTCTTCAGCAGAAACTTTGTAGGCCAGAAAAGAGTGGAAAAATGTACTCAAAGTGTCAAAAGCAAAACTCTGCAGCTAAAAATACTTTATCCAGAAAGGCTATCATTCAGAATAGAAGAATGAATAAAGAGTTCCCAGACAGGGGCGCCTTGGTGGCTCAGTCGGTTAAGCATCTGACTTGGGCTCAGGTCATGATCTCACTGCTTGTGAGTTCAAGCCCTACATTGGGCTCTGTTCTGACAGATCAGAGCATGGAACCTGCTTCAGATTCTGTGTCTACCTCTCTCTCTCTGCTCCACCTCCACTAGTGCTCTGTCTCTCAAAAATAAATAAACATTAAAAAAAACAGTTCCCTGTAAAAACAAACCTTAATAGAACTCATGACAATTGAACAAGTGCCACACGGATTTTTAACAGGGATTCTGTGAGTGGAAAACAAAAGCCATAAGTAAAAGAAAAATAGGAAGCCTCTTTAGAAGGGAGGAGCCAAGATGGTAGAATAGCATGGAAGTTTTTTGTGTGTCTTGCATCCATGAAATACAGCCAGACCAACAGTAAACCATCCTATACACCTAGAAAACTGATTGGAGGATTAACACAACAATCTGCACAACCTGAACCACAAAATTCAGCAGTTAGCATGGAGAAGTGAACTTCGGGAGCGAGAGGTGCAGGAAAGGAGGTACTTTTGTGAGCAGAGAGATGAAAGAGACTGGGTGGGGAGAGAATATGGGAAAAGCACCCCTCCCCAAAAGCAGCTGGAGAGAAAGTGGAAAATTGGAAACAGCCACAGGGACTAAACTAAAAAGGGAGAAAGGAGAAAGGAGAGGATTTAAATTCCATTAAGACCGTAAACAAGGGGAGTGCAAAGGCTGAAACTCCACAGCTCCATACCTGGCGGTGCTCTAGTGGGAAGGGCAAATCCCCAGAACAGAGTGGGGTCCAGGAAGATCTCGGGCCACACAGGGAAAAGTGGTTCCACTGCTGGAGGGAAATTTGGTAGAGACTGTTGAGGCCACCTGGTCCCAGCAGACCCCAGAGAATGGCCACATTTGCTGGTGCTGGAACAAGGTCATTAAGGGTGAATCCTGGTGCCAGATGTGTGTTGTGATCTTCCATAACCCCGAAACGCTGCTGCTACACTATCTCGCAAACTTTTTCTGGGCAGGCTGGCACCTGGCCACAGTCTCCAGGCACCAGCAGCAGCAGGGTCCAGGAAGCATTTTTGGGTGCAGCTGACATTCGGCCATTGCTCAGTGAGACCCTCCCACAGGGGAGCAGAACGGGTCAAAGCTGCAGTCTTTCAGAAGTAAGGGGCCAGGGGAAGCAGCCCCATCTTAGACAAAACTCGGAGAGAGGTACTGCCTGGGGCCTGGTCACGGAGAGTGAAAAAGAGGGGAGTGTATGAATGCTGAAGACAGAGGACAGGTGTGTGATTACTGATCTGGGAGAACAGACTGGGTAGGTGAGTGGTTCCATTTTCACTGCTCTCACGCATGTGCATACTCACCTACAGACGCCACAACACTCCACCTCAGTAGGCTAGCAGCTACATCTAGTGCAAAGTGGAGCCCTTACACTGAGCTCCACCCACCTGGGCCAACCTTGCTCTACAAGAACACAAGTCTCACCACCAGCTTAGTTTATGGGCTATAAAGCTCTACATAAACTGACTTCTAGGGGAAAACAAAGTAATTTCAGTCCTACTTTAATCTGTTAGCAGGTCCATCTATTAAATTTTCTTTATTTTTTTTCTCCTTTACACTTCTTTTTCTTGAATACAGAAAGAGAAAAAAATTCATTTATATTTTCAATTTTTATTAAAAATATTTTTCTTTAATTTTTATTACTATATTTTTTTACTTTTGTGTATTTTTTTCAAATTCTATTTTACTTCAATCATTTTACTTTAGTCTACTTCAGTGTATTCACCTTTTAAAATTTTCAAACAATCCACTTTTTTTTTCTTTCACCTTTGTTTTCTATTTTTCAACAATCAGTAAAACTAAAAGGCAACTGACAGAATGGGACAAGATATTTGTACACGACATATCAGATAAAGGGTTAGTATCCAAAATCTATAAAGAACTTATCAAACCCAACACCCAAAAAACAAAGAATCCAGTGAAGAAATGGGCAAAAGACATGAACAGACACTTTTCCAAAGAAGACATCCAGATGGCCAACCGACACATGAAAAAATGCTCAACTTCACTCATCATCAGGGAAATACAAATCAAAACCACCATGAGATATCACCTACACCTGTCAGAATGGCTAACATTAACAACTCAGGCAACAACAGATGTTGGTGAGGATGCGGAGAAAGAGGATCTCTTTTGTGTTGTTGGTGGGAATGAAAGCTGGTGCATTCACTCTGGAAAACAGTGTGGGGGTTCCTCGAAAAACTAAAACTAGAACTACCCTACGACCCAGCAATTGCACTACTAGGCATTTATCCAAGGGAAAGAGGTGTGCTGTTTCAAAGGGACACATGCACACCCATGTTTATACCAGCACTATCAACAATAGCCAAAGTATGGAAAGAGCCCAAATGTCCACCAATGGATGAATGGATAAAGATGATGTGGTATATATATGGAGTATTCCATTTCCAATGGAGTATTACTCAGCAATTAAAAAGAATGAAATCTTGCCATTTGCAACTTCGTGGATGGAACTGGAGGGTATTATGCTAAGTGAAATTAGTCAGAGAAAGACAAAAATCATATGACTTTACTCATATGAGGACTTTAAGAGACAAAACAGATGAACATAAGGGAAGGGAAACAAAAATAATATAAAAACAGGGAGGGGGCAAAACAGAGAGACTCATAAATATGGAGAACAAACTGAGGGTTACTGGAGGGGTTTTGGGAGGGGGTATGGGCTAAATGGGTAAGGGGAAGTAAGGAATCTAGTCCTGAAATCATTGTTGCAGTATATGCTAACTAATTTGGGTGTATATTTTTAAAAATAAAAAAATTATATATATATATATATATATATATATATATATATATATATGTATAGGAATCCCAAGAGCAAGTAGAAAAAAGTCAGGAAATGACAAAATAAAAGGATGTACAATATGCAACAAGTGTCTGAAATGTGGATAGGAAAATAGTAAATAATAAGTTCAAATGTAAGTGACTATCAGCTTAATATACATTGCTCTATGCAGAAGACAAATAAAACAGTAGCATATATGCGAAAAATAAAGAGTAAGAAAACCAAGTATATTACTGAAAGAAAACCAGCAATCCATGAAGGAGAGAAAGGGAAGAAAGGATCAGAGAAAAACTACATAAACAGCCAGAAAACAAGTAACAAAATGGCAATAAATACCTATTTATCAATAGTCACTTTGAATATAAATGTCCTTAATATTCCAATGAAATGACATGGAGTGAGAGAGTGGGGAAACAAAAAACATACACAAGACCTATCTATATGTGGCTTACAAGAGACTCATTTAAGACGTAAAGACACCTGCAGATTGAAAGTGAGTGGATGGAGAAATATTTATCATGTAAATGGACATCAAAAGAAAGCTGAAGTAGCAATGTATATACCAGACATAATAGACTCAAAAACAAAGTCTATAGGAGACAAAGAAGAAGCATATATAATAATAAAGGGGGGCAACCCAACAAGAGAATATAACAATTGTATATATATATATATATATATATAGCCAACGTGGAAGCACTCTAATACATAACACTGTTAATAACAAACATAAAGGAACCAATTGATAGTAATAGAGTAATATTAGGGGTTTTTAACGCCCCACTTACCTCAATATGCAGAACATTCAACAGATACATTCAACAGATATCCTCAGGACATTCCATCCTAAAACAGCACAATACACGTTTCTTTCAAGAGCACACAGAACATTCTCCAGGATAGATCACATATTAGGCCAAAACGACACTAACCAAAAAGATTCAACAAATTCAAGATGATCGAAACCAGACCATGTATCCATTCTGACTATATCACTATGAAGTTAGAAATCAACAACATGAAAAAATCTGGAAAAAAACAGCAAATACAAGGAGATTAAATAACGTGCTACTAAACAAAAAATGGGTCAGCCAAGAAATCAAAGAAGCAATCAAAACTGACATGGAATCAAATGAAAATAAAACCACAAGAGTCCAAAATCTTTGGGATTCAGAAGGAAGTTTAAAGCAATGAAGATCTATCTCAAGAAACAAACAAAATATCTCCAATAAACAACCTAACCTTATGTCTGAAAGAACTAGAAAAGGAACAACAGCAGAAGGAAAACCAAAAAGCAGCAGAAGGAAGGAAATAATAAAGATTAGAGCAGAAAAACAATGATATATACACAAACAAACAAACAAACAAACAAATAGAACACATCAATGAAACCAGGAATTGGTTCTTTGAAAAGATCAACATTGATAAACTTCTAGCCAGATTCATGATAATCAAAAAAGAGAAAAGGCTAAAAAAAATCACCAATGGAGGAGAAAGGACAATGAACCCCACAGAATTACACACAATTATGAGATGATATTATGAAAAAGTACATATCAAGAAATTAGACAGACTAGAAGAAATGGATAAATTCCTAGATAAAATGACCTACTAAAACCCCAGCAGGAAGATAGAAAATTTGAACAGGCTGATTATCAGCAAGGAGATTGAATCGGTAATCAAAACGCTCCCAAAATACAAAAGCTGAGGACAAAATGGCTTCACAGGCAAAACCACCAAACATTTAAGGAAGAGTTATACCTATTCTACTCAACCTCTTCCAACAAATACAAGGAAAACTTCCAAATTCATTCTATGAGGCAAGTATCACCTTAAAACCTAAACCAGATAAAGACACCACACAGACACAGACACACACACACACACACACACTGCAGGCCAATATCTTTGAACATAGATGCAAAGATCCTCCACCAAATACCAGTAAACAGAATCCAGCAATATATTAAACAGATAATTCATCACTATCAAGTGGTATTTACTCCTGAGATGCAAGGGTGGTTCAATATTCACAAAGCAATAACTGTGATACTCACTTTAATAAGAGAAAGGATAGAAAAGATATGATCATCTCAATAGATGCAAAAAAAAAGCATTTGAAAAAGTATAGCAATCATTCATGACAAAAACCACCAACAAAAATAGCTTTAGAGTAAACAGCAACATAATAAAGGCCATATATGAAAAACCCACAGTGAACCTCATACACAATGGGGAAAAGCTGAGAGTTTTCCCCCTAAGTGTGGGGGGAAAGAACGTCCACTCTCACCACTTTTATTCAACATAGTACTGGAAGTTCTAGACACAGAAATCAAAAACAAAAAGAAACAAAAGGAAACCAAATCAGTATAGAAGAAATAAAGCTTTCATTATTTTCAGATGAGATGATACAGAGAAAAATCTAGCAACGCCACCAAAAAAATCAGTAGACCTGATAAATGAATTTGGTAAATTTGCAGGATACAAAGTCAATGTGCAGAAATCTGTTGAATTTCTGTACACTAATAATGAAGCTGCAGAAGGAGAAATTTAAAAAACAATCCCATTTGAAATAGCATGAAATATAATAGAATAGCTAGAAATAAACCTCATCAAAGGGGTGAAAGACCTGAACTCTGAAAACTATAAAACATTAATGAAAGAAATTGAATATGATGCAGGGAAATGGAAAGAAATGTAAGAGAAATGCTCATGGATTGGGAGAACAAATATCGCTCAAGTGTATACACTATCCAAAGTAATCTATAGATTTATTGCAACCCCTATCAAAACACCAAAAACGTTTTCCACAAAACTGTGACAAAAAACATCCTAAAATCTATATGGAACCACAAAAGATTCCAAATACCCAACACAATTTTGAAAATGAAAAGCAAAGTTGGAGGTATCACAATTTGGAAGACCAAGGTTATATTGTAAAGCTGTATTAATACTCAAAAGAGTATAGTACGGGTACAAAAATAGACACATAAATCAATGGAACAGAATAGAAAACCCAGGAATGAACCCACAATTATATGGTTAACTAACTTTCCACACTGAATGAAAGAATATGAAAAGAGAAAAAGTCTGTTCAACAAATGTTGGGAAAATTGGACAATTTCATGCAAAAGAATGAAACTGGACCACTTTCTTACACCGTACACAAAAATAAACCCCAAATTCATTAAAGACCTAAATGTGATACCTGAACCCATAAAAATCCTAGAAGAGAGTAGAAGCAGTAATTTCACTGACATTGACTGTAGCAACTTTTTCTAAATGTGTCTCCTGTGTCAAGGAGAAAGGCAAATAAACCATTTGGGACTACATAGAAATAAAAAGCTTTTTTTTACATTGAAGAAAACAATCAACAAAACTAAAACACAAACTACTGAAAAGGAGAAGATATTTGCAAATGACTTATAATATATAATGTTAGTATCCAAAATATATAAAGAACTTATAAAACTCAACACCCAAAAAACAAATAACAATTTAAAAAGTCGGCAGAACACATCTATTTCTCCAAACAAGGCATCCTGATGGCCAACAGACACATAAAAAGATGCCCAACATCACTCATCATCAGGGAAATACAAATCAAAACTACAATGAGATATCACCTCACACCTGTCAGAATGACTAAAATCAACAACACAAGAAACAACAAGTATTGGTGAAGATGTGGACAAAAAGGGACTCTGTTGCACTGTGGGTGGGAATGCAAACTGGTGCAGCCATCCTGGAAAACAGTATGGAGGTTGCTGAAAAAGTTAAAAATAGAACTACCCTATGATCCAGCAATTGCACTACTGGATATTTACTCCCAAAATACAAAAACACTAATTCAAAGTGATACACGCACCTCTCAGTTTATAGCAGCATCAACTACAATAGCGAAATTATGGAAGCAGTGCAAGTGTCCATCGACTGAAGAATGTATAAAGTCGTGGTGTGTGTGTATGTGTGTGTGTGTGTGTGTATACAAACACACACACACACACACATACACACACATATATATACATATACATACAATGGAATATTACTCAGTGATCAAAAAGAATGAAATCTTTCCATTTGCAACCATGTGGGTGGACCTAGAGTATATTATGCTAAGCGGAAAAAGTCAGAGAAAAACAAATATCATATGATTTCACTCATATGTGGAATTAAACAAAACAGATGAACACAGAGAAAGGGAAGGAAAAATAAAATAATATAAAAACAGAGAGAGAGGCAAACCGTAAGAGACTCTTTAATATAGAGAACAAACTGAGGTTTGATGGAGGGGAGGTGGGTGGGGATGTGCTAAATGGGTGATGGGTGTTAAAGAGGGCACTTGTTGGAATGAGCACTGGGTATTATATTTAAGTGATGAATCATTAAATTCTAGTCTGGAAACCAATGATATGCTATATGTTAGCTAACTTGAATCTAAATTTAAAAAAGAGGAGGAAGAAGAAAAAAACATGGTCTATATACAATGGAAAATTTTCAGTCATCAAAAAAATGCAATTGTGCCATTTTCAGTGACATAGATGGACCCTGAGTGTATAACGCTGAGTGAAATAAGTGATTTCAAAGGAAACAAATATGTTATTTCACTCACATGTGGAATTTGAAAAACAAACCACCACAAATAACAAGAAAAAAAAGGAGCAAAGAAAAAAAAGTGTGGGAGACAAACCAAGAATCAGACCCTTAACTGTGGAGAACAAACTGATGGTTACTAGAGGGAAGGTGGGTGGGGGATGGGTAAAAATGGCAATGAAGTTTAATGAATGCATGTGTTCTGATGAATCCTATGTGATGAAAGGAATTGCTGAATCACTATATTGTAAACCTGAAACTAATATAACACTGTATGTTCACCAAAATGGAATATAAAATAAAACAAAATTAAGTTTATTAAAAAAAACATAAAAGTTACATACTGCCTATGTTTACATCTAGAAATTTTATCTTTTCAAGTCTTACATTTAAGACTGGAATCTATTTTGAGGGGCACCTGGGTGGCTCAGTTGGTTAAGCAACTGAATCTTGATTTTGGCTCATGTGATGGTCTCGCATTTCATGAGTTTGAGCCCCACATCAGAGTATGTGCTGACAGTGCAGATACTGTTTGGTATTTTCTCCCTTCCTCTCTATGCCCCTTCCACACTCTCTCTTTCAATCAATAAATAAGCCTAAGTAAAACAAACTTAAAACAATTTTTTTAAAAAAGACCATAATCCATTTTGAGTTTTTGTCTACAGCGTAAGAAAGTTTTCCACTTTCATTCTTTTGCATGTAGTTAACCAGGTTTCCCAGAAAAATTTATTGAAGACTGTCTTTTCCCCATTGTATATTCTTGCCTCCTTTGCATAGATTAATTGGCCATGTAAGTGTGTGTTTATTTCTATGTTCTCTATTCTGTTCCACTGATCTATGCATCTGTTTTTGTGCCAGTACCATATTTTTTTTGTAGCACAGATTCATAGTATATCTTGTGGTGGATATTTTCTATCTTTGCATTGTATATTAAATCTGTAGCTTTCTTTAACCAATAAAGACATTTTTACAATATTAATTATTCCAATCTACTAGCATGGAATATCTTTCCCTTTGCTTGTGTCGTCTACAATATTTTTCATCAAGGTCTTATACATTTCAGAGGATAGATAGTTCACCTACTTGGTTGAGTTTATTCCTAGGTATTTTATTTTTTTGTTGTTGAAATTGTACATGAAATTTGTTTTTTGTACATGTTTTTTGTACATGAAATTTTGTCTTTCTGTAACTTTGTTACTAGTGTATAGAAATGCGATCAACTATGTATTAATTTTGTACCTTGCAAATTTACTGAATTCATTTATTCTAATAGTTTTCTTTTTGGTTGACTCTTTAGGATTTTCTATGTATAATATCATGTCATCTCCAAATACTGACATTTTAACTTCTTCCGCACCAATATGGATGACTTTTCTTTCTTTCTTTTTTTTTTTTCTCTGATTGCTGCAACTAGGATTACCAGTACTATACTGAATATAAATAAGTGTTGAGAGTGGAGATTCTTATGTTGTTCCTAATCTCAGAAGAAAATTTTTCAGGTTTTCACCATTGAGTATGATGATATATATGTGGTTTATTTTTGTTTGATTTGATTTGATTTGATTCCCAATGTAGTTATAGTAGCTTCAGATGTGTAATATAATGATTCAACAATTCAGTATATTACTCAGTGCTCATAAAGGTAAGTGTATTCTCAATCCTTTTTAATTATTTCACCCATCCATCTACTGGGCTCCTCTCTGGTAACCATGTATTTGTTCTCTCTAAATAACAGTCCAGTATTTTGTTGTTGTTGTTGTTGTTGTTGTTGTTGTTGTTGTTGTTTTTGGTTCTTCTTTTCCCCTTTGTTCATTTCTTTTGTTTCATAAATTCCTCATATATGTGAAGCTATATGGTATTTGTCTTTTTCTGACTGGCTTATTTTGCTTAGCATTGTACTCCCTAGATCAATCAATGTTGTTGCAAATGGCAAGATTTTATTCTTTTATTATGGCAGAATAATATTCCATTGCATGCAGATTAATTGCCCATAATTAATCTATGGCCAATTGATCTTTGATAATGGAGGTGAGAATATGCAATGGGAAAAAGAAAATCTCTTCAACAAATGGTGTTGGCAAAACTGGACAGCTACATACAAAAGAATGAAATTGTACCACATCTTACACTATACACAAAAATAAATTCAAAATGGATTAAGGATTTAAGTGTGAGACCTGAACCCATAAAAGTCCTGTAAGAGAATACAGACAGTAATTTCACTGACATTGGCCATAACAACATCTTTCTAGTGTGTCTCCTGAGGCAAGGAAAACAAATGTAAAAATAAACTATTGAGATGACATCAAAATAAAAAGCTTTTGTTCAGCAAAAGAAACAACCAACAAAACTAAAAGACAACTTTGTGAATGGGATAATATATTTGCAAATGACATATGCAATATAGAGATAGTATCCAAAATATATAAAGAACTTATATAAATCAACACCAAAAATCAAACAAAACTATTAAGGAAATGTGAGGTTTTCACATATGGCTTATATTATGTGGAGGAATGTTCCCTCTCAATCCACTTTATTGAGGTTTGTTGGAAGATGTCAGTAGAGTAGGAGACTCCTAACGTGCTTCTTCCCAGGAATACTACTGGGTAACGATCAAGTCATTCTAAAAATCCCATAAATTGACCTGAAGATTAGAAAAACAGACTCCACAAGTAGGTAGAGAAGATGCCATATCAAAGAAGGAAGAATGGAGACATGGTTATGGAGAGAAATGGATCATGGCCACTGCAGTGAGCTACAGTCCCAGAGAAGGGTGAGAGATACATAACACATAGTGGAGCACACACAGGGAATGAATACCCATAGCAATTGGCTTGCAAAGTGAGAGGGACCAAATTTTGTGAGTTCTGGCAATGAGCTGAACTTAAAGCCTGGTGTTCTAAATTTCAGAAGGTTTGGATCAGGGAGAGCCTGAAGGGTATTGTGTGCTCTTGCAGAGAATTCAGGAAAGCATTTCATGGATATACAGTATGGAAACAGTGATCTGAAAGTGCCTAGGCCACATAGTAGGGAGATCATTCACTCATGTTGAAGTGCATCCTAGAGAGACAACATTCTCAGAGAGAATCCTCCAGGAACAAAGGAACTAGCTGGTTACATGTCCCTCCCCCTCCCTTCAGCCAATGCACAGAGACACCTGCAGGAAACAATTAAGTTCCCACACTCACTACCTAACTTGTTTGCAACAAGCCCTGCCCCCATGGACTTTGGTGGAACACCCCATCCCAGTCATGCTTGCTTCAATCTTAGTGTGGCAGGTCTGATCTCACAAAAGACCTGCCCAAACCTCTGCTCACACCATGTCCCCTGACATGGATGTTATTCTGATCCTTGGTTCACCAAATGTGGTGACAGGTCTCATTTCACAAACAGATGGGAACACACTCAGTTAAAATGCAGTACACCCAGGCCATGGACCAAACACTGCTCACAACAGGCAAAGAGAGCCTACCCAGATGACTGGCCTGAAGGATAAAGCAGCCAGGACAAGATAGCATAAAACACACAGCATACTTTGGAGACACTCCCAGAAGTGCCAGGCCCTGGGGAACAGAGGACACTACATGGCAAGGCTTTACAAGACCTTTTATTATTAAAGCTATTACCCTCAAGAGCAGGAAACATAGTTGACTTTCCTGACACATAGAAACAGGCACAGAGACTTAGCCAAAATGAGAAGACAGAGAAATTAATCCCCTTGAAAGAAAAGCCCAAGGCCACAGCCAGAGACCTAAGAGAAACAGATATAAGTAACATGCTTGATAGATGATTTAAAATAATGATCATAAGGATATTGGAATTGAGAAAAAACTGGAAGATATGATTGAGACTTAACACAGAGATAATGAATAACAAAGCATAGATAAAGTGCTCAATAAACAAAATAAGAAACACACTTGATGGAATTAACAGCAGGCTGGAATAAACAAGGGAAAAAATTAATGACCTAGAAGAAAGAGTAACGGAAATTAATCAAGCTGAACAAAAGAGAGAAAAAAAGAACTATGCAAAATGAGGATACACTTAGGGAACTTAGTGACTCCATTAAGCGTAATAACATTATTACAAAAGTCCAGAAGAAGGGAGAAAAAAAGGGGGCAGAAAGTTTATTTGAAAGAATAATAATGGATGAACACAGAGAACCCCCAACAAAATCAGCAAAAGCAGGCCAGCACCAAGACATACTGTAATTCAACTGGCAAAATATAGTGATAAAGAAAAATCTGAAAAACAGCAAAACAAAAGAAGACAGTAACATACTAGGAAAATCTGATAAGGCTATCATCAGATTTTTCAGCAGAAACATCCCAATCCAAAAGCGAGTGGCATGATATATCCAAATAGAAACTCAATCAGCTAGGGGGCCAAGATAGCAGAGCAGCTAGAAGTTCTCTGCTTCTCTCATATCTGAAATGCAACTAGATCAGCAACAAATCATTTTGCGCAACTAGAACATCGATCTGAGGATTAACACAACAATCTGCACAACTTGTGCCACAGAACTTTTCAGGTACATGGTGCATAGAGGTGAACTGGGGGAGAGAAAAGCTGCAGAGGGTAGGGAACTGTTTTTGTTTGTGGAAAGAGGGCAGAGATGGGAGAGAGTACAGGAAAAGCACTCACCCCAAAAGCAGCTGGAGAGAAAGAGAAAGAGTGGAAACATCCACAAGGGTCTGAACAAGAAAAGAAGAAAGGAGAAAGGACAGGGAATGAATACTGCTAGGAATCTATAAACAGGTAGTGCAGAGTCAGCAATTCCACAGCTTGATCCCTGGTGGTGCTCTGCTGGGAAGGGTGAATCTCCAGGAGCAGACAGTGAGGTATGAGGGGTCCTAAGGCCACACAGAGAGAGGTGGTTCCCCTGCTAGGAGGACATTTGGTAGAGGCTGTGTGGTCTTCCATAGGAAAAAGGTCCTAGTGGACCCCAGAGAACAGCCACACTTGCTGGTGTTGGAACAAGGATGTTAGGGTGCAGTGAACACTGGCACCAGTTATGTGCTATGATTTGCCATAATCTCTGAACCTCTGCTGCTGCACGATCTCACGAAATTTTTCTTGGGTGGGCTAGCAGCTAGACGCAGTCTCTGGGCCTCTGCAGTGGCACAATCACATGAGTTTTCCCAGGGGCAAGCTGGCACCCAGCGATTTCTCAGCGAGAAACTACCCCAGAGAGTCAGAGCAAGTCCAAGCCACAGGGCTCTCAGAAGTGAGGGGTTTGGGAACACAGCCCCATCTGAGATAAAATTCAGGAGAGGTGCTGCCTGGCAGGCTTACAGGTTGGTCATAGACAATGTAGAAGCAGGGAGTGGACAGAAGCCAGAAATAAAGGAGAGGTGCCTAATGGCCAGTCAGTGAAAGCACAAAGTTCTGATGCTAGAGACTGGAAAGATGGGTCATGCCATTTTCACTACTCCCATGCCTGTGCATACACGCACACATGTGCCACACTGATCTACCCCAATTAGCTAAGAAGCGTCACCAAGTGGAGAATGGAGACATTACACCAAGTCCCATCCAGCTGTGCCAACCAAACCCTAGGAGACAATCCCAAGTCTCTCTGCCTGCTTAGTATATGGACTATCAAATGCATCATGGTTTTACTTCTAGGGGAAACTGGATGCAATTTCATTTATATTTCATTCTGTCTCCTGGTCCATCTATTCATTGTTTTTCTTTTTCCTTTCTTTTCTTTGTGGATACAGAAAGAGAAACAAATAATTTTTGTTTTCCGTTTTTATAATTTTTTAAAGAAAATTTACTATAATTTTTATTTTTGTATATTTTTATTGTATTTTACTTCATTCATTTCATTTTATTCTATTGTATACATTTTCTAAATTTTTAAACGTTTTCCTATTTTTTTCCTTTTTTTCTTTCCTTTTCTTTCCCTTTTTCTCTGTTCTATCAAGCTTCTTTAAACAACCAGACCAAAATAAATCTAAGATCTATCTTTCTTTATTGATTTTTTTGTGTTGTTTTTATTTTTTTTTTTACTTTTTATTTTATTAATTATTTCCTTCTTCCAAAATGATGAAAAGAAGGAATTCACCCCATAAGAAAGAACAGGAAGAAATGACAGCCAGAGACTTAAACAACACAGATATAAGCAAGATGTATGAACTAGAATTTAGGACCATGATAATAAAAATACTAGCTGAAGTTGAAAAAAACATAGAAACCTTTTCTGTGGAGATAAAAGAAGTGAAATCTAGTCAGAAGGAAATTAAAAATGCTATAACAGAGATGCAATGTTGAATGAATGCCACAGCAGCAAGGATGGATGAAGCAGAACAGCAATTCAGTGATACAGAACACAAAGTTATGGAGAATAAAGAAGCACGAAAAAAAATGGGGGAGACTAAGGCAAAAGAGCATGATATAAGAATGAGAATTAATCAGTGACTAATTAAGAAGGTATGAAATCTGAATCATAGAAGTCCCAGAAGATGAAGAGAGAGATAAAGGGTAGAAGGTTTATGTGAGCAAATCATAGCGGAAAATTTTCCTTACATGGGAAAAGTCACCGACACCAACACCCAGGAAGTACAGAAAGCTCCCATTAGATTCAACAAAAACTGACCATCAACAATGCATATCATACTCAAATTCACAAAATACACAGACAAGAACAGAATTATTAAAGCAGCAAGGAAAAAAAGTCCTTAACCTGTAAGGAAAGACACATCATGTTTGTAGCAGACCTATCTACATAAACTTGGTAGGCCATAAAGGAGTGGCAGAATATATTCAACGTGCTGAATTGGAAAAAGATACAGCCAAAAAATCTTTTACCCAGCTGTCATTCAAAATAGAAGGAGAAATAAAGGATTTAACAGACAAATCAAAACTAAAGGAGTTCATGACCACTAAATCAGCCCTGCAAGAAATTTTAAGGGGGCCTCTCTCAGGGAAGAAAAGACAGAAAAAAAAAAAGATCAAAAGCAATAAAGACTACAAAGGACCAGAGAACATCACCAAAAACTCCAACTCTACAGGCAACACAATGACAATAAATTCCTGTCTTTCAGTACTCTCTCTAAACGTCAATGAATTAAAAGCTCCAATCAAAAGACATAGGGTAATAGAATGGAAAAGAAAACAACATCCATCTATATGCTGTTTACAAGAGACCCATTTTAGACCTAATGACACCTTCAGATAGAAAGTAAAGGGATGGAGAACCATGTATCATGCTCATGGTCGCCAAAAGAAAGCTGCAGTAGCCATACTTATAACAGACAATCTAGATTTTAAAATAAAGACTGTAACAAGAGATGAAGAAGGGCATTATATCATAATTAAGGGGTCTATCCACCAAGAAGATCTAACAATTATAAATATTTATGCCCCCGATATGATTTCCCAAATATATAAATCAGTTAACCACAAACATAAACTCATTAACAAGAATGCCATAATAGTAAGGGACTTCAACACCCCACTTACAACAAAGGACAGATCACATAAGCAGAAAATCAACAAGGAAACAATGGCTTTGAATGACACACTGGACCAGATGGACTTAACAGATATATTCAGAACATTTCATCCTAAAGCACGAGAATACACATTCTTCTCGAGTGCACATGGAATATTCTCCAGAATAGATCACATACTGGGACACAAATCAGCACTCAACAAGCACAAAAAGATTGAGATCCTACCGTGCATATTTTCAGACCACAATGCTATGAAACTCAAAATCAACCACAAGAAAAAATTTGGAATGACAAAAAATACTTGGAGATTAACGAATATCCTACTAAGGAATCAATGTGTTAATCAAGAAGTTAAAGAGAAATATAAAAAAGTACTTGAAAGCCATTGTAAATGACAACACCCCCAAAACCTCCGGGATGCAGCAAAGGTGGTCATAAGAAGGAAGTATATAGCAATCCAGGCCTTCCTAAAAAGGAATAAAGGTTTCAGATACACAGCCAAATGTTACATCTTAAAGGGCTGGAAAAAATATCAGCAAATAAAACCCAAACCAGCAGAAGATGGGAAATAATAAAGGGCAGAGAAGAAATCAATGCTATCAAAACCCAAAAAAAGCAGTAGAACAGATCAATGAAACCAGGAGCTGGTCCTTTGAAAGAATTAACAAAATTGATAAACCTGTAGCCAGTGTGATCAAGAAGAAAAAGGAAAGGACCCAAATAAATAAAATCAAGAATGAAAGAGGAGAGATCACAACCATCGCTGTGGAAATAGAAACAAAGGTAAGGGAATAATATGAGCAATTATATGCCAATCAATTGGGCCATATGAAAGAAATAGACAAATTCCTAGAAACATATACTGAAACAGGAAGAAATTGAAAATTTGAACAGACCCATAACCAGTAAAGAAATTGAGTTAGTAATAAAAAATCTCCCCCAAAAACAAGAGTTCAGGGCCAGATGGCTTTTCAGCAGAATTCTATCAAACATTTAAAGAAGAGTTAACAGTGTTCTTTTGAAACTGCTACAAAAAATAGAAATGGAAAGGAAACGTCCAAACTCATTTTATGAAGCATTACCTTGATTCCCAAACCAAAGATTCCACTAAAAGGAGAACAACAGACCAATTTCCCAGATGAACATGGATCAAAAATTCTCAACAAGATGCTAGGCAACCAGATCCAACAATACATTAAAAGAATTATTCACCACGATCAAGTGGGATTTATTCCTGGGATGGAGGGCTGGTTCAATATCCACAAATCAATCAATGTGATACATCACGTTAATAATAATAAAAAGGACAAGGACCACACGATTCTCTCAATAGATGCAGACAAAGCATTTGACAAAATACAGTATCCTTTGTTGATAAAAACCCTCAAGGATGTACAGATAGAAGGATCATACTTCAAGATAATAAAAGCCATATATGAAAGACCCACTGCTGATATCATCCTCAATGGGAAAAACTGAGAGCTTCTGCTCTAAGGTCAGGAACGTGACACGGATGCCCACTCTTGCCATTGTTATTCACCATAATATTCAAAGTCTTAGCCTCAGCAATCAGACAACAAAAAGGAATAAATAGGCATGCAAATTGGAGAGGAGGAATTCAAACTTTCACTCTTCACAGATGACATAATACCCTATATGGAAAACCCAAAAAATTCCACCAAAAAACTGCCAGAACTAATCCATGAATTCAACAAAGTTGCAGGATATAAAATCAATGCACAGAAATCAGTTGCATTCCTATACACCAATAATGAAGCAACAAAAGAAAAATCAAGGAATAGATCCCATTTACAATTGCACCAAAAACCATAAAATACCTAGGATTAAATGTAACCAAAGAGAAAAATATCTACACTGAGAAGTATAGAAAGCTTATGAAAGAAATTAAAGAAGACTCAAAAAAAAAAAAACTGGAAAAATATCCCATGTTCATGGATTGAAAAAATAAATATTGTTAAAATGTTGATACTATCCAAAGCAATGTACATATTCAATGCAATTCCTGTCAAGATAACACCAGCATTCTTCACAGAGCTTGAACAAATAATCCTAAAATTTGTAGGGAACCAGAAAAGACGCCAAATAGCCAGAGCAATCCTGAAAAAGAAAACCAAAGCTGGAGGCATCGCCATTCTGGAATTAAAGATGCATTACAAACTTGTAACCACCAAAACAGTACAGTACTGGCATAAAAACAGACACGTAGATCAATGTAACAGAATAGAGAACCCAGAAATGGACCCAAAAGTGTATGGCCAACTAATCTTTGACAAAGCAGGAAAGAATGTCCATTGGAATATAGACAGTCTTTTCAACAAATGGTGGTAGGAAAACTGGGCAGCAATATGAAGAAGATTGAACCTGGACCACTTCCTTACACCTACACAAAAATAAACTCAAAATGGATGACAGACCTAAATGTAAGACAAGAAGCCATCAAAATCCTAGAGGAGAAAGGAGGCAAAAACCTCTTTGACCTCAGCTGCAGCACCTTCTTATTCAACACGTCTCTGGAGGCAAGGGAAACAAAAGCAAAAATTAACTATTGGGACTTCATCAAGATAAAAAGCTTCTGCACAGCCAAGGAAACAATCAGCAAAACGAAAAAGCAACCAACATAATGGGAGAAGATATTTGCAAAAGTCATATCAGGTAAAGGGTTAGTTTCTAAAATCTATAAAGAATTTATCAAACTCAACACCCAAAAAAACAATCAAATAGAAAAATGTGCAAAAGACATGAATAGACATTTTTTCCAAAGAAGACATCCATATGGCAAATAGACACATGAAAATGCTCAACATCTCTTATCGTCAGGGAAATAAAAATCAAAACCACAATGACATACCACCTCACACCAGTCAGAATGGCTAAAATTAACAACTCAGGCAACAAAAAAAATTGGTGAGGATGCAGAGAAAGAGGAGCCCTTTTGCACTGCTGGTGGGAATGCAAACTGGTGCATAGAACTACCCTATGACCCAGCAATTGAACTACTAGACATCTATCCAAAGGATACAGGTCGGCTGTTGCAAAGGGGAATCTGTACCCCAATGTTTATAGCAATACCATTGACACTAGGCAAAGTATGGAGAGAGCCCAAATGTCCATCAACAGATGAATGGATAAACACATTGCATATGTTTGCATAAATGGAGTATTACTTGGTAGTCAGAAAGAATGAAACCTTGCCATTTGCAACAACGTGGATGGAACTAGAATGTATTATGCTAAACTAAATTAGTCAGTCAGAGAATGACAAATATCATATGACTTCACTCATACGTGGAAGTTAAGATACAAAACAGTTGAACATAAGGGAAGGGAAGCAAAAATAATATAAAAACAAGAAGGGTGACAAAACATAAGAGACTTTTAAATATAGAGAACAAACTAAGGGTTGCTGGAGGGATGTTGGGTGGGGGACTTCCCTAAATGGGCTAGGGACATTGAGGACGACACTTGGGATAAGCACTGGGTGTTATATGTAGGGGATGAATCACTGGATTCTACTCCTGAAATCATTATTGCACTATATGTTAACTAACTTGGGTGTAAATTATATATATATATATATATATATATATATATATATATATATATAAATAAATAAAAAATCTCAGTCAGGAAACACACAAAAGAAAAGGAAGTACAATATGACAAAATATACTTAAAATGTTAAGGAGAGTTAAATAATTGGTTAAAAATTAAATGACCAGCAACTTAGTATAGATTGCTATATGCAGAAGAAGTTATATAGAAACCTACTGGTAACCATACATCAAAAATCACCAATAAATATGCAAAAAAAGAGAAACAAATCCAAATATATCACTAAAGAAGTGCACAAAATATGAAAGAGCGAAAGATAAGAAAGAATCATAGAAAATCCTAAAAAATAACCACATGACAGTAATAAAATGACAATAAATATATATCTATCAATAATTACTTTGAATGTAATTGGACCAAATGCTCCAATCAAAAGATATAACAAGACAGCATGGATTAAAAGAAAAACAGGACCCGTCTATATGCTGCCTAAAAGAGATTCATTTTAGATTTAAAGACCTACAGATTGAAAGTGAGGGGATGGAGAAATATCTATCATGCAAAAGGATGACAACAGAAAACCAGAATAGTAATACTTATATCATTCAAAATAGGTTTTGAAACAAAGATTATAACAAGAGACAAAGAAGGCCACTATGTTATAATAAAGGGGTCAATCCAAGAAGATATAAGCATTGGACATATTTAGGCACCCAACATAGGAGCACCCAAAGATGTAAAGTATTTAATACCAAACATAAAGGAACTGATTGACAGTAATACAACAATAGTAGGGGACTTTAACACCTCATTTACTACATTGGACAGGTCACCAAAACAGAAAATCAACAACGAAACAATGGTTTTGAATGACACACCATACCAGATTGATTTAAGAGACATATTCAGAACATTTCATCCTAAAAGAGAAGAATACACATTCTTTATGTGTTCACACGGAACATTCTCCAGAATAGATCACAAAACAAGCCTCAACAAACTCAATAAGCCTGAAGTAATACCATGCATATTTTCTGATATCAATGCTTTTACACTAGAATTCAATCACAAGGAAAGATCACAAATACATGGAGGTTAAACAACATGCTACTAAATAGTGAATAGTTATCCAGGAAATAAAAGAAGAAATATAAAAAAAATACATGGAAACAATTGAAAATGAAAACACATCAGTCTGAGACCTTAGGGATGTAGCAAAAGGGGTTCTAAGAGGGAAGTATATAGCAATACAGGTCCATCTCAAGAAGCAAGAAAAATTTCAAATAAACAACCTCAACTTACACCTTAAGGAGTTATAAAGGAATAAAAAGCAAAACCTAAAACCAGCAGAAAGTAGGAAATAATAAAGATTATAGCAGAGGTAAATAATATAGAAACTAGAAAAATAATAAAACAGATCACTGAACCCAGGAACGTGTTCTTTGAGATGATCAACAACATTGATAAATATCTAGTCAGACTTCACAAGAAAAAAAAGAAAGAAAAAGAACCAAATAAATAAAATCACAAATGAGAAAGGATAAATAACTGCAACACCAGAGAAATACAAACAATTGTGAGATATTATTATGAAAAGCTAGATGCTAAAAAATTAGGGAACCTAAAGAAATGGATAAATTCCTGGAAACATGTCAATTATGAAAAGAGAAACAGGAAGAAATAGAAAATTTGAACAGACCAATTACCAGCAAGGAGATAGAATCAGTAATCAAAAACTCCCAACAAACCAAAATCCAGTACCAGATGGCTTCACAGGCTAATTCTACCAAACATTTAAAGAAAAGTTAATACCTATTCTACTGTAACTATTCCAAAAAATTCAATAAGGAAAACTTGCTATTTTTTCTATGAGGTGTGTATCCCTCTGATGCCAAAGCCACATAAAGACATGACAAAAAAAAAAAAAAAAAGAACGAACGAACTGCGGGCGAATATCTCTGATGAACATAGATGCCAAAATCTTCCAAAAATACTAGCAAACAACATCCAATAATACATTTAAAATTTTTTTCACTACAACCAAGTGGAATTTATTACTGTGTTGCAAAGGTGTTTCAATATTCACAAATAGATGAACATCATGCATCACATCAATAAGAGAAAGAATAAGAAACATATGATTATTTCAAGGCACAAAGAAAAAGCATTTGACAAAGTACAACATCCATTCATGATAAACACTCTCAACAAAGTAGGTTTGAAGAGAAAAAAACCTCAGCATAGTAAAGGATATATATATATATATATATATATATATATACACACACACACACACACAAACACATATATATGTATATATAACATCATACTTACTGGTGGGAAGCTGAAAGATTTTCCTCTAAGACCAGGAACAAGACAATGATTTCCATTTTTACAGCTTTAGTTAACATGCTACTGGAAGTCCCATATTCAGTGATAAGTTTATAAAGAGAAATAAGAGGCATCCAAATTGGTAAGAAAGAAGTAAAAATGTCTCTATTTGCAGAGGACATGATACTATAGAAAATCCTAAAAATTCACTGAAAAAGTATTAGAACTGATAAATGATTCAGTTTGGTTGCAGGATACAAAATAATATACATAAATTTATTAGATTTCTATACACAAATAATGAAGTAGCAAAAAAAAAAAAAAAGAAAAAGAAATGAAGAAAGCAATCTCATTCTCAACTGCACCAAAAAGAATACAATGTCTAGGAATAAATGTAACCAAGGAGTTAGAAGTCCTATAATCTGAAAACTCTCAGATATTGATGACAGAAATTGAATACAAAATAAATAAATGGAAAAATTCACCATGCTCAAGAGTGGGAAAAATTACTATTGATAAAGTGTCCATATTGTTGAAAGTAAACTAAAGATTCAGTGTAATCCCTATCAAAATACCAGTAGCATTTTCAAATAATCATAATATTTGTACAGAACCACAAAGATATCAAATAGCCACAGTAATCGTGAGAAATCATAACACAGATGGAGTTATTACAACCCAATTTGAATATATATTACAAGGTTATAGTAAAACAATATGGAATTGGCACAAGAATAGACACATAGAGGAATGGAACATAGTTTAGAGCCCATAAATAAACCTTTGCCTATATGTTCAAACTACAACAAAGGAAGCAAGAATATGCAATGGGGAAAAGACAATCTATTCAATAAATCACATTGGAAAAACTGGACAGCTACATGCAAACAAATGAAACTAGACCCCTACCTTACACCGTACACAAAAAATAAACTGAAAATGAATTAAAGGTACTTGAAACCATTAAATCCTAAGAGAAAAAAATGGGAAGTGTTATTTTAAACATTTATTTGTGAAAGCACACGTATGAGTGGGAGAGAGGTAAGGGAGAGGGAGACAGAGGATCTGAAGCGGGCTCTGTGCAAATAGCAGTGAGCCCAATGTGGGGATCAAACCATAAGCTCATGACCTGAGCCGAAGTCAGAGACCTAACCCACTGAGCCATCCAGGTGCTCCAGTAGTCTTTTAGACATCAGATGTAGCAACATATTTATGGATATGTCACCTCAGGAAAGGGAAATAAAAGCAAAAAAGAAAAAAAAAAACTATGGGGAGTGCAGAAAAATAAAAAAACTTCTGCAGAGCCAAAGAAACACCAAACAATAAAAACACAATCAAAAAACAAAAGAGAAGGTATTTGCAAATGATATATACAATAAGGAGTTAACATGCAAAATATGTGCAGAAATTATACAACTCAACACCAAAAACACAAATAATCTAATTTTTAAAAATGGGAAGAGGATCTGAGTAGACGTTTTTCCACAGAAGATATACAGATGACCAACAGATACATTAAAATATGCTCGACACCACTGATAATCTAGGAAATGAAAATCAAAACCATGATGAGATATTACCTCACATTAGTTAGAAGAGGAAATACCAACGAGATAAGAAATAACACTCATTGGTGAAGACGTGGAGAAAAGGGACCACTCATACACTATCTGTGAAAATGTAAATTGGTGCAGCCACTAAACAGAAATACCATGTGACCCAGTAATTCTACTACTGGGGATTTATCCAAAGAAAACAAAAACACTAATGTGAAAAGTTTATATGCACTCTTATGTTCATTGTGCCATTATTACAGTAGCCAAGATACGGAAGCAATACAAGTGTCCACTGATACATGAATGGATGAAGAAAATGTGATAAATACACACACACATACACACATAAAATGGAATATTACTCAGCCATGAGAAACAATGAAATCTTGTCATTCACAATCACAACAACATGGATGGACCCTAGAGGATACATCCTAAGTGAGATAAGTCAGGCAGACAAAGAAAAAATATATATATATAATTTTGCTTATATGCAGAACCCAAAATAAAAAAAATACCAAACAAACAAAAATACAGGCTTTTAAATACAGAGAACAAACTGGTGGTTGCCAGAGGGTAGCTGGGTGGGGTGATAAGTAAAATAGATAAAGGGGATTAAGAGGTTCAAACTTCCTGTTATAAAAAAAAAAAGAAAATATTGTAAGGGACTTTAATACCCCACTTTGATCAATAAATAGGTAATTCAGACAAAATCAGTAAAGAAGTATCAGCCTTAAATGACAGGTTAGAATATGGATTTAACTGATATATACCAAACATTCTATCCAAAAGCAACAGAATGTACATTCTTTTCAAGTATACATGGAATGGTCACCAGTATAGATTATATGTTAGCCCACCCAACAAATCTTAATAAATTGAAGATAATTTGAAATGAAATCAAGGATGTTTTCCAATCAAAATATCTTTAGATGAAACTCTAAATCAATCCAAGAAGAAATCTAAAATACACATATATTTGGATATTAAACAATGTGCTACATAAAACTCAATGGGTAAAATGATAAATCAAAATAAAAAGACACTGTGGAGGAGCAGGAAGATGCAGGTTGAGTAGGAGGACCCTGGTCTTGCCTTCTCCCTAAAACACAGCTAGATGGATATAAAATCATTCAAAATACCCCAGGAAATGACCTGACAGCAGACAGAACAAACTCCAAAACTAAAGGTAGAAAAGAGATCACAATGAAGTAGGTAGGAAGTGTGGAGATGTGGTTTAGGTTATAAATCCATTTCAGGTGCTGTGGAAATGTGGGAACCATGGTCACAGAGATGGCTGAGAGAGAAAGGAACACACAGGGGAATGCACAAGGAGAATGAGGAGTTGGATTTCATGAGTTCTTGCAATTAGTGAGGCTTAAAACCTGAGGTTTTTAAGGTCAGAGGGCTTTGCTGGGATAGAACCTGGAAGGCACTGCACTGTTCCTGGACAGAAGGCAGGCAAACAACCTGGGGTCAGACAGCATGAAAATAGTGATTTGGGGAGTTCCTGAGACACAAAGTTGGGAGACAATTCAATCTTTTTGGAGCATGTCCTGAGAGGCAACATTCACAAGAGACACCCATCTGGCAAAAAAAGGAGCTGGCTGTACAATTTTCCTCTCCAATCCCTCAGCATAAACACAGAGCCACCTGTGGGAAACTGTGTGGTGCAGAACTGGATGCGCAACTTACATCCAACAAGTCCCATCTCCCTGTGGCTGGCAGGGATACCTTTCTGTCAAGCTTCCCTCAGTCCCAGCTCAACAGATCCCTCCCACAGATGACAAACACAGACTCCTGCTCACACCACATCTCCTGACCAGAAGTTCTTCAGTGACTAAGTTCTGGTAAAGGTGATGACAGGCCTCATTTGAAAAGCCAGAGCACACCTAGTTAAAACTTGCCACATTCAGGCCAGGGAACAAACTCTGCCCACAGCAGGCAAAGAGAGCCTCTGCAGACAACAGAGAATAGAGCAGCCATGACACAACAGCAGAATGAAAGAATGCATCTCACACTGGAGTAACTCCCTGGAGTGCAAGGGCCTGGCCACTACATGACCTCATCTTCATATTGCCATTACTTTAAGGATCAGGAAACATAGCTACCTGTTCTAACACATGAAAAAATGCACAGAATTGAACACAATACTCAAACAGAGGAATTTATCCAAAATGAAAGAACAAAGTAAGTTAATGGCCAGAGATCTAAGTGAAATAGATATAAAAAACATGCCTGATGGAGAATTTAAAGCATAAGGATACTCAATGGGCTTGATAAAATCATAAAAGACATCAGTAAAACCCATATCACAGGGATAAAAGTTTTAAAACAGAATGAATCTGAGATTAAGAGTGCAATAAATGAGATTAGAAACAGGCTTGATGAAATGAACAACAGAGTGGAAGAAGCAGAGGAATGAATTAGTGAACTTGAAGACAGAGTAATGGAAAGTACTGAACCTGTACAAAAGAGAGAATTATACAACATAAGAATAGTTATGAACTTAGTGAACTCAGTGACTCCATCAGATGTAATAATATTAATATTATAGGAGTCCAAGAAAAAAGAGATTAAAGGGGGAAGAAAATTTATTTGAAGAAATAACACTTGCAAACTTCCCTAATCTGGGGAAGGAAACAGACATCCTGATCCTGGAGGTAGAGAACAACCATTGAAATCAAAAGAAGCATGTGAACACCAAGACATATTGTAATTAAATTTGCAAAATATGGTGGTAAAGAAAAATCCTAAAGGCAGCAATACAGGGGAGCCTGGTGGTTCAGTCTTTTAAGCATCTGACTTGAGCTCAGGTCATGATCTTGCAGTTTGTGAGTTTGAGCCCCATGTTAGGCTCTGTGCTGACAGCTCAGAGCCTGGAGCCTGCTTCAGATTTTGTGTCGCCCTCTCTCACAAAAATAAATAAACATTAAAAAATCTAAAAAAAAAAAAACACCCAGCAACACAGAAGTCCTTAATTATAAGGGAAAACCCATATGGATAGCTTGAGATTTCTCAACAGAAATATGGCAAGCCAGAATCTGCATCCAAGAATAATTCATCCATCAAAACTACCATTCAGGGGCGCCTGGGTGGCGCAGTCGGTTAAGCGTCCGACTTCAGCCAGGTTACGATCTCGCGGTCTGTGAGTTCGAGCCCCATGTCAGGCTGTGGGCTGATGGCTCAGAGCCTGGATCCTGTTTCCGATTCTGTGTCTCCCTCTCTCTCTGCCCCTCCCCCGTTCATGCTCTGTCTCTCTCTGTCCCAAAAATAAATAAACGTTGAAAAAAAAAAATTAAAAAAAAAAAAAACTACCATTCAGAATAGAAGGAGACATAAAGTTTCCCAGACAAACAAGAACTAAAAGAGTTCATGACAACTAAACTGGCCCTGCAAACTGTATATAGATAGATATAGATATAGATATAGATATAGATATAGATATAGATGTATAGATATAGATATAGATATATAGATATAGATATATAGATATGTAATATATGCTGCATATAAAAGACTCATCTTACACCTAAATATACTTGTGGATTGAAGGTAAGGGGCTTGAGAAACATTTATCATGCAAATGGTTATCAAAAAAAGCCAGAGTAGCAATACTTATATCAAAAAAACTAGACTTTGAAACAACGAGTTTAAAAAGATAAAGAAGGACACTATATAATAATAAAAGGGACAATGCAACCAGAAGATATCACAATTGCAAATATTTACACTCAACATGGAAGCATCCAAATATATAAAATTATTAAACAATCAATATAAAATATAATATAATTTTAAATAAATAATTATAAATAAATAATATTTATTTATTAAAAATAAAATGATTATAAATAAATAATAATAATATAATGTAATATAAAATCAAAAAGTAAACAATGGCTTTGAATGACACACCAGAACAGGTGGGTTTAAAAGACATATTCAGAACATTCCATCCTAAAAGAGCAGAATACACATTCTTTCCAAGGACATATGGAACATTTTCCAGGATAGATCACATAATAAATAGCCCACAAACCAAGCCTTAACAAATTCAGTAAGACTGAAGTCATTCCATACATCTTTTCTGATCACAATACTATACACTACAACTCAAACAACAAGGAAAAATCTGGAAAGATCACAGATACATGGAGGTTAAACAACGTTCTAATAAACAATGAATGGGCAATCCAGGAAATAAAAGAAATAAAAAAGTACATGGAAACAAATGAAAATGAAAACAATTCAGTCCAAAACTTTAGGGAGGTAGCAAAAGGGGTTCTCATATGCAAGTATATAACAATACAAGCCTACTTCAAGAGGTAAATGATATCTCAAATAAGCAGCCTAACCTTACACCTAAAGGATCCAAAAAAAGAACAACAAAATAAGCCTAAAATCACCAGAAGAGAGGAAATAATAAAATTAGAGCAGAAATAACTGATATGGAAACTTAAAAAAAAACAATAGAACAGTTTATGATCTAGTTCTTTGAAAAAAACAATCAGTAAACTTTTTAAGCCCCTACCTGGAATTATCAAAAAGAATAGAGAACAGACCAAAATAAATAAAATCACAAATGAGAGAAGTGAAATAACAAACAACACCACAGTACAACAACAATTGTGAGAAAATATTATGAAAAACCATACGACAAAAAAAAAAAAAAACCCGTACAACCTGGAAGTAGTGGATTAACTCCTAACATATGTAACTTACAAAAACTGAAAAGGGATGTTATTGAAAATTTGAACAGACTGGTAACCTGCAAAGTAATTTAATCTATAATCAATAAAACTCCCAGCAAACAAAAGTCCAGGTCTAGATGGCTTCACTGGAAAATTTCAGCAAACATTTAAAGATCAGTTAATACCTATTCTTCTCAAACTATTCAAAAAAATAGAAGATGAAGGAAGACTTCCAAATTTATTCTATGAGGCCAGCATTATCCTGATACCCTAACCAGACAAAGACACCACTACAAAAGAGAACTACAGGCCGATATCCCTGATGAACAGCGATACAAAATTTCTCAATAAAACACTAGCAAATCAAATCCACCAATATATTAAAAAAATCACTCACCACAATAAAGTGTAATGTATTCCTGGATTGGAAGGGTGGTTAAATATTCACAAATTGATGAACTTGATACATCACATCAATAAGAGAAAGGATGAGAAACACATGATCATCTTAATAAATGCAGAAAGAGAATTTGACAAAGTACATCATTCACACATGGCAAAAAAAAACTCCCCAAAAGAGTAGGTTTTGAGGTAATATTCCTAAACATTATAAAGACCATATATGAAAGGTCCAAAGCTAATATTATTCAAAATGGGGAAATACTGAATATTTTCCCTCTAAGATCAGGAACATGGCAGGGATGTCCACTATCTACAGTTATTTATCATAGTACTGGAAGTCTTAACCACAGCAATAAAACAACAAAAATAAATAAAAGTCATCCAAATCAGCAAGGAAGAAGTAAAACTTTCACTATTTGCAGATGATATGATAATACATGTAGAAAACCCAGAAGTCTCCAACAAAAATTGCTAGAATGGATAAAGGAATTCAGCAAAGTCACAAGATGCAAAAGTACAGAAATCTGTTGCATTTCTAGTCACCAATAATGAGGCAACAGAAAGGGAAATCAAGGAATCAATCCCATTGCACCAAAACCCATAAAATACCTAGGATAAACTTAACCAAAGAGGTGAAAGACTTGTACTCTGAAAACTATAAAACAGTGATGAAAGATATTGATGATGACACAAATAAATAGAAAGACATTCCATGATCATGGATTAGAAGAACAAATATTGTAAATATCTATACTACCCAAAGCAGTCTACACATTTAATATAATCACTATCAAAATACCAATGGTATTTTTCACATACCTAGAACAAACTATTCTAAAATATTTATGTAACCACTAAAGACCCCAAAGAGCCAAAGCAACCTTGAAAAAGAAAAGCAAAGATTGAGGCATCACAATTTGTGAGTTCAAATTATATTTCAAATCTGTAGTGATCAAACCAGTATGGTACTGGCACAAAAATAGACACATAGATCAATAGAACAGAATAGGAAACCCAGAAATGAACCCACAACTACATGGTCAATCAATATTTGACAAAGTAGGAAAGAATATCCAATGAGAAAAAGACTGTCTTTTCAACAAGTGCTGTTGGGAACCTGGACAGCAAAATGCAAAAGTATGCAACTGGACAACTTTCTTACACCACACACAAAAATAAATTCAAAATGGCTTATAGACCTAAATGTGAGATAGTGAACCATCAAAATCCTAGAGGAAGTCATATGCAATAAATTGTTTGACATTGACCATAGTAATTTCATTCTAGATATGTCTCTCAAGGCAAGAGAAGCAAAAGAAAAAAAAGTATATACTATTGGAGCTTCATCAAAATAAAAAGCTTTTGCACAGGGAAGGAAACAATGAATCAAACTAAATGGTCACCCGTGGAATGGGAGAAGATATTTGCAAGTGACACATCTGATAAAGGGCTGGTATTTCAAATACATGAAGAATTTATACAGCTCAACTCCCCAAAATATCCATTTAAAAAATGTCAGAATAGGGGCTCCTGGGTGGTTCAGTCGGTTAAGCCTCCGACTTCGGCTCATGTCATGATCTTGTGGTTTGTGGGCTCAAGCCCCTCATTGGGCTCTGTTCTGATACCTCAGAGCCTGGAGCCTGCTTCAGATTCTGTGTCTCCTTTTCTCTCTGCCCCTCCCCCACAATCTCTCTCTCTCTCTCTGTCTTTCAGAAATAAACATTAAAAAAATTAAAAAAAATGTCAGAATACATGAAAAGACATTTTCCAATGACATCCAAATGGCCAACAGAGACATGAAAAGATGCCAAACATCATTAACCTTTAGATGCCTCTTGTGCTTTTAGTGGGAAGCCTCTTGTACTATTGGTGGGAATGCAAACTTGTGCAGTGACTCTGGAAAACAGTATGGAGGTTGCTGAAAAAGTTAAAAATAGAACTACCCTATGATCCAGCAATTGCAATACTAGGTATTTACCCTAAGAATACAAAAATACTAATTCAAACAGACACACACCCCAACATTTATAGCACCATTATATACAATAGTAAAACTATGGAAACAGCCCCAGTGTCCATTAACTGATGAATGGATGTATTAGTTGTGTATATATTCAATGGAATATTAGCCATAGAAAAGAATGACATCTTGCCATTTGCAATGTTGTGCATGGAGCTAGAGTTTATTATGCTAAGCAAATTAAGTCAGGCAGAGAAAGACAAACAGCATATACTTTTACTCATTTGTAGAATTTAAGAAAGAAATTAAACAAGCAAATGGGGAAAAGAGAGAGAGGCAAATCAAGAAACAGACCCTTATCACTAGACCAACTGATGGTTACCAAAGTGGAGGTGTGTTGGGGATGGTTTAAATAGGTAATGGGAATTAAGCAGTCCTTTTGTTGTGAAGAGCACCAGTGTTGTGTGGAAGTGTTGAATCACTATATTGTACACCTGAAAGTAATATTACACTGTATGTTAACTTACTGAAATTTAAACAAAAACTTTTAAGTTTTTTTATTCTTTTAAGAATATAAAAAATAAGAAAATAGAAACACATCTTAACGAAAGGAAATAAAATAAACTTATGTGTGTAATCACTAGGAAAATACCGCATACTTTTATGCTATAAAATACACTGTGTATAATGGAACCTTGAAGAAACATCTTTAATTCATTAAGGTCTAAGTGCTTTAGGGGCACCTGGGTTGCTCGGTCAGTTAAGCATCAACTTCAGCTCAGGTCATGATCTCACAGTTTGTGGGTTCAAGCCTTGCATCGGGTTCTGTGCTGATAGCTCGGAGCCTGGAACCTGCTTCAGATTTTGGGTCTCCCCCTCTATCTGCTCCTCCCCCACTCACACTGTCTGTCTCTCTCTCTCAAAAATAAATAAACATTAAAAAAATTTAAAAAAGATCTAAGTGCTTAAATATGTGTATCAGTCATAACAAAATGCCATGTGCTCATTTCCTTGAAACTAAATTTTGTTTAATGCATTCTTCATATAATATCTACTTATATGAAGAAACAAATGCTTTTAAACATATGTGTATAAGCACTGGGGAGAAACCATTTGCTTAATTCCTGGTAACTACACTGTGCTTTAAGTGACCTTCAATTAAAATCATCTTTTAATTAAGTTATAGGTATTTTTATCCTTATGTATGTAAGTACAAGTGAAAATCTATATGTTTAACTCCTTGGAACTACACTGTGCTTAAAGCATCCTTCAATAACATGTTAGTTTAAGTTGTAAGTGTTTTAAAATTTATATATTAGCAAATGGTAAATCCATGTGCTTAACTTCTTAAAATTACACTGTGCTTAAAATGCCCTTCAAATAACGTGTTAGATTTTTCAAGTTGTATTTTCATACATATATGTGTGATCTCTTGGGAAACCCATGTGCTTAGCTACTTGAAACTACACTACGGTAAACCTGTTTTTTAATTCATACCTTCTTTTCAATAATACATGTGGTTTTTTTCAATTATGTAGTATAAGTACAAGAGAAAAGCTGTGTGCTTAACTCCTTTAAACTACACTGTGCTTAATGTGTCCTTTAAGTAACGTATTAGTTTCAGTAATTTAGAAGTGCTTTTAAACTTATATGTATAAGCAATAGGGAAAAGCAATATGCTTAACTTTTTAAAGATTATTTATTTTGAGAGAGAGAGAACAAAACTGGGGAAGGAACAGAGAGAGAGGGAGAGACGAAGTGAGGGAGAATCCCAAGCAGGCTCCGTACTGTCAGTGAAGAGTCCAATGCAGGGTTCACACTCACAAACCGTGAGATCATTATCTGACCCAAAATCAAGAGTCAGAATCTTCATTGACTGAGCTGCCCACGTGCCCCTGTACTTAACTTTTTGAACCTATATGGTGATTAAAGCGACCTTCAAGTAACATATTATTTTATGAATTAGAAGTGTTTTTAAAATTATGTATATAAGTACAATGGGAAAATCATTTTCTTAACTCCTTGAAACTACACTGCACCTAAACCATTCTTCAAGTAACATCCTCCTTTCATTAGGATATAAATACTTATATTTATATATATAAAGCCATTGCCTAATTCCTTGAATCTAAATTATACTTAAAGCAACCTTCATGTGACATCTTAGTGTCACTTAGATAGAAGTGGTTTTTTTTGTTAATTTATCTGTATAAACACAAGAGAAATCCATGTAATCAACTCCTTAAAACTACACTGTGCTCAAATGAGCTTCAGTAACTTCTCATTTTCATTAAGTTACAAGTTTTTTTTTTAATTACACACATAAGCACTATGGAAAGGCAATGTGCTTAACTCCTTGAAACTATACTGTGCTTAAAGCATCCTTCAAGTAAAATCTTAGTTTCACTGAGTTATAAGTATTTTTAAACTTATGTGTATAAGCACTAGGGAAAATCCATGTGCTTAACCCCTTGAAACTACACAGTGCTTATTACACTTTCTTTCAAGTAACATCTTACTCTCATTGCAATATAAATGTTTTTAAATATATGTCTGTAAGTACTAGGGAAAATCCATGTGCTTAACTCCTTGAAACTAAACTGTGCTTAAAACTTCCTTCTAGTATCATCGTAATTTCATTAACTTATAAGTGTTTTTACACTTACACGTATAAGCATTAGGGAAGAGCCATGTGCTCAAATCCTTAAAATTACACTGTGTTTAAATCATCCTTCAAGTAAGATCTTCCTTTAACTAAGATATAAGTGCATTTAAATTTATGTATATAAGCACTAAGAGAAAAACATGTTCTTTTCTCCTAGAAGTTACACTTATCTTAATGTGTCCTTCCAAAAGCATCTTTATTTCATTAATATGTGTTTTAAACATAAATGTTTAATCATTAGGATAAGGCTGTATGATTATCTACTTGAAACTAAACTGTGCTTAATGTGTTCTTCAAGTAACATCTACTTTTCATTAAGACATGCCTTTACACTTATTTGTACAAGCACTGGTTTAAATGCTTGTGCCTAACTCCTTGAAAATGCATTGTTTTAAAAATATCCCTCAAGTAGCATTTCAGTATCATTTAGATTTAAAAAAAAAAAAACTTATATGTATAAGCTCCAGATAAAAGCCATGTGCTTACCCCCTTCAAACTACACTCTGCTTAAAGCATCCTTCAAGTGCCATCTTAGTTTCATTGGGATACAAGTGTTTCTAAACTTATGTGCTTAAGCATGAGGGAAAAACTATGTGGTTAACTCCTTGAAACTACACTGTCCTGATAGGTGCCTTAAAGTAACAGCTTATTTTCATTAAAGTATAACTGTTTTGAAGTTATATGTATAAGCATAATGGAAAATCTATGTACTTAACTTTTTGAAACTACACTGTACTTACAGTGGCCTTCAAGTAACTTCTTAGATTCTTTAACATATATGTATTTTTTAGTATATCTGTATAAACACCAGGGAAGAGCCATGTGCTTATTAACACCTTGGATGTATATACTGTGTTTAAACTGTCCTTCAAGTAACATCTATTTTTCATTAAGATATAAATTTATAAACAAATATGTATAAACACTAGTAAAAATCCATGTGCTTATCTCCTTGACACTAAACTGTGTTTAATGCTTCCTTTATGTAACATCTACTTTTCATAAAGACATATTTTTTTACTTACCTCCTTGAAAGTACACTGTGCTCAAAGTGTCTTTCTAGTTATATCTTAGTTTCATTATGTAATATGTGTTATTTAACTTATGTACTACCATGGGCTTAACTTCTTGAAACTATACTGTGATTAATTACATTCAAGTAACTTTTCAATTTCAATAAGATGTATGTATTTTTGAACTTATGTGTCTGAAAAGAAGGAAAAAAAGCCTTCCTAATTCTTTAAAACTCTTTAAAACAATTCCTAACTCTTTAGTGCTAAGTTACTATATATCCTGTTAGATTCATTAAAAGAGTATTTACTACTATCTGTATAATAATTACAAAAGTACAATGAGTTTAATGCCTTGAAACTACACCATGCTTAAAGCATCCCTCAGGTAACATCTTAGTTCCATTAAAGTGATTTAAAATTATTTATGTAAGCACTAGGAAAAAAACTCAATGGGTTTACCTCTTTAAATTACTTTGTGCTTTAAAGCATCCTTTAAGTAACATGTTAGTTCCATCAAGTTGCACTAACTTTTAAATGTATGTGTATACTACAAGGGAAAAGCCATAAGCTTAAGCCATTGATACTACACTGTGCTTAAAGAGGCCTTCAAGTCACACACACCATACACTAGACACAGACATGTACACCACACAAAAGCACAACATTTATATTACAGGCACATAACAAAGACAACACACAGACTGCACATAGACCACACACCTACACACTTATAACACACACTGACCACACTAACACTATGCATACACCACAGGCACACCACACATATAACACACACCACACGCACACCACAAATGCACCATACACACATCACACACAAAACACACAGCCAGTATACATACACCACACTCAACATACATACACCACACATGCACATCCTGTATATACACCTCACACACAGCAAATATGTTCCAAAAACAGACATACCACATGTATAACATATACACCATACATATGCCACTCACAGACAAAACACACACTGCACACACACTACACATAAAGCACACACAAGCACATATAAAAAATACACACACACACACACTATGCATACCTCTTGCAAACACTACACATACACCACATTCACACCACGCATAAACCACACACATAACCCCTGTATACCACACACACTACATATATAACACAAACACACATACACAGCACATATACCAAAGACAAGATACCAAAAACATACACATGCCATGCACATCGCACATATACCACACAAGCAACACACACACACAATGCACATACAACACCTACACACAAAGCACACAGCACATTCACCACAGAAATCACATAAATGACGCAGATATTCCCCACATTCACACTTAAATCACAAACACTCACACATATATATTATGTACACACCAAACATAAACCAAACACATACACAAATAATCCACATGCAGCACACATACACTACACACACACCACAAAACCTATACATACAGACTGCACACACCAACCGCATATGCACCATATATACACTAAACACATGCAAACACATATACACCACACATATATGAGACATACACAACACACACAACACACATGCCACACATGTGAAATATACATCACATACACACTACACATAACCATGCAGAAACACACACAACATATATACCAAACACATATACAAATATCACACACATGGAGAGCACACAGACACCATACGCACTCACCACACATTTACTGAACACACACAAAATGTATAACACACACATCCTACATATATACCACACACAAAAAACATTAATTCTGCACACACACCACACATACAACACACACATATACCTGACACACACACCACACAACGTCATAAAACATACACACACATCATATACCACACATGCCATACACACATACCACACATATAAGGCACACTTACACAAATCAATAACTGACACACACCATACACAGAACATTCACAATGTCCACAAATACACCATACTAATATACACCACACATGCAACACATCCACACCACTCATACACCACAAACACAATGCACAGAACACATATACAACACATACAATTCACATACATGAGACACACATAGACTATACACTAACACACAACACAATAAAACTACATATAAAACACACAAAACACATTTATAACACACGTACAACACATACATTACTCATATACCACAAACACACACAACACACATACAACACACACAAACCACACACATTATGAACAAGCCAAGCGCACACCAAATATATAAAACTCACACACACTCAACACAGAGACATCACACATACACAAAACACATACCACATACCACGCACACACCTCATATAGGTACACACAGATATGGGTACAAACAAAGGAATAACATAATAGAGATAAAGGGCTCAATAACTGAAATGAGAAACATGTTTGAGGGAATGAAAAGTAGGTTGGAAAAACAGGGGAACAAATTAATGACCTAGAAGACAGAGTAATAGAAAGTACTCAAGCTGAACAAATGAGAGGAAGAAATTATGCAAAACCAAAACAGGGAACTTAGTGACTCATTCCAATGTAACAGCATTAGTATTATAAAAGTCCCAGAAGAAGAAGAAAGAAAAAAGGGGGCAGAAATTTTATTTGAAGGAACAATAGTGGAAAACTTCCCTAATATGAGAAAGGAAAGATAGCCAGATCCAGGAGTCACAGAGAACCTGCAACAAAATCAACAAAGGCAGATGCAAACCAAGACAAACACACCACACATTAAAACAACATGTACAAAAAAATGTACACATAGCATACATCAACCACACACAAAACCCCTTTATAATAGACACACAAAATGGCACATAAATCATATAAACAAAATACATATTAAACACACACCCACTGCATATACAGCACAATTCACACATATACTACATGCACACTACTCACACAGCACACATATACAGCACACAGACATACTACACATACAAAACCTACATATCACACATATAACTCCCACAGACACCAAAAAACACAATACACATATACTGCACATAAAACAGCAAAACATACAAACACCCACCACACATGCATCACACACAAACACAGATATAACATACACACATCTAGAATATACACACCACACATATGATACATACACACCACACATATACCATACACATGTTACACATAATCCAAAAACACACACACTGCACACCTACAGTACAAACACATCCCACACTAAAACAAAACATGCACACAGGCAGTAGCACTCCAACCACACACACATTTATACATCAAACACAAACAACACATACTCCAGAAGCACATCACACATTTACAACACACACCACTAATAGAGAAGTCCACTACACATATACAACATATGCACACTAAATATACACTACATACACATCACTCATATACCACACACAAACACGTATACATATACACATAAACTTCACAAATGCGATGCATATATCATACATTATACATACAAAACACACACATCATAAATTCCACATACATAATGAACATATACCCCAAATACACAAACAGCACATAGATATGACAGAAACAGGAACAACATAATATATACACACAAACAACACTCAAACCATATACACACCACACATATTCCAAACTCACACCACACATGTCCCACAAACTCAATTCACATACACCACACTCACACCACACATATGAAACACACACCACCCTTATATCACAAACACAGTCTCCATATACAGCATACACCCACCACACATATACCACAAATACACGCACAACTCACACTCCCCATGTACATTACACATATACCATACACACACCACAAAAACTGCATATGTATCACACAAATACAGTAGTATTCAGTAGTATTACTGAAACACACGTACCACACATACCTCATAAACACCATGTATATATTGCACTCACACCGTTAATGCACAATATATACCCTATGTATGCAACACAAACACTACAAAATATATACCCCATGTATATACCACAAAAGCACACAACACACACACATGACAAAGTGATTACTGACTCAATATACACACAACACACACATATAACTCACACAAACACCATATACAAACATCAAATACAGAACAAACAAAGCCCCCACACACCACACACAAACCACACATACCACATACACCACAAACAACACATTCAGCAGTTATATACCACTCAAAAACACCACACTCACCACACAAAACTTACACATATACCACACATAAAAAACACTAAACCATAAACACACACACCATACATATATCAAAAACACACAAAACATATACAACATACATGTATTCACACACACTAAACATCCACACATAAGCCATACACACAACACACACTCTCCATACATAAACTGCATAGCCAACAAAAATAAAACACACACACCATACATACACAACAAACACATTACATGTATATCATACACACATTATATACACCATACACACATGAAACATATACCACAAACACACACCCAAATATACACCAAAATCACACCACACAAATAAAACACACATGCCCCACATTTACCACACAAACACTAAATATAAAACACGAACACACAGGGAACATATATACCACACATAGCAAACACACACCATACATACCATACACACACACACACACACACACACACACACACACACCATAATTCAGCACCCACACACCACGCATAAATACCCATGCACAAAATGCCAATATCCCACATATACACCACAAAATACATTTACACATCACACTTGTAGCACACATTCACAGTATGAATATAGCACAAACACAGATGTAAAACACATACCTCACATATACACCAAATATACATACATAAAACACATACACACCATACGCTACACACACACTATACACTACACACACTGCACATATGCCACACACATACTACACATAAATCACAGACCCACATAGCACATTTACAACAAGCACACCACACACAAAAACAACACACACACACAGATGGCACACCTGACCATACACACAACCCCCATTCAACAAACACAAACAACACATACACAACACATATATAAAACACACAAACACCATGCATACAGCAGAAGATCACCACATATATACCACACACCCCCCAAATGTACATCACATATATACCATACACAAACACATACCATACATATGCCACATCCATGTACTCACTAAACATATCACACATATACACAACCTCATATATACCATACACAGAAACCACATATGTGGCACATACACAAAATCGTAAAGTCCACACACAGACCATACCTACACACCATATATATACTACACACACAACACATTGGGCACATACATACCACAAACCACACATACCACATATATACTACATACACAACACACAGCAAACATACCATCCATATACCACAAAAACATGCACACTGTATATACATCACACACCAACCACACATAAATCACAAATACACATCCCCCGCATATATAACAAACTCACCTCACATATACCACATGAACTCTACACATATACCACAAATACACAACACACATACAAAACAAATGTGCCAACCTCACACCACATATTGAGCATCCACACAAACACAAAACACATATATCACACATACTACACAGATAACACAAAAACACACAAAGCTACATATATACCAGACACACACAAACACAGATATATCACACATGCTTCACACTGACATCATATACACACACACATAACACACACCACACATGCTATATAAACATCACAAATAGACCACACACATACTACACATATCCCATAGAAATACAGTACACACAGAAACAATACATACACATGCCACACACAAGACCACACACAAAATACCCATACATCCAACACACACAATATATACACTGTTGTAGACTCTAAGACTTAGAGCCTAAAAGACAAGAGCATCAAATAAGGGTCCTTGCCCCATTTTCATTAGGATCAGAAGGCTTACAAACATGGTGATGGACATGCACAAAGAGACAATGAATCTGTGAACATTAACTTGGGGACATGAGGGAAAGGAGGTCTTGAAGATATTTGGGGTTAGGGCTTTGGGTTAATACAAAACAAAATCCTGGCACCAGGCAGTCTGGTGGAAGGTTGTTTACAGTGGAAATGAGGCACCACCTCTGTTTATCTTAGCTAGCCAGGATATGAGACAGGTAGGACAAATAAACTCAGAGTTAACAAGGCACCTTTCTTTTGTTAATCATCTCTGCTTTGGGCAGCTTCATCTGCAATGCAGTCGTCTATAGCCTTATTTACCTGTTTATGTAACTTGGTCCTTCCCTCCTGTGAAAGCAGCTTCCTGCTATAGAACTAAATTGGGGGGGGGGCGTTTTCACCCTGAATGCCTAATCTTACTTACCTCATATACCTTTGTATTGGGGGCCTTAGCCCCCTCTCTATTCTGGTGCCTTTCCACCCACTCTCAATTCTGGGTGCCTTTGCGACCCCTCTCTCTTGGGGACCTGATCTTATTTACCCAAACTTGGGTGTGAGTGTCCTATGGCTTTGTACTTTATGCCTTGTTACCCCATTGGTGTAAGCACAGGGGATTTGTAAGCTTATTCCCCACAATACACTACACAATGTACATATACAACACACACACAACACGCATACACCACACACACCAGACCCGAAGCACACATATACCATACACACAACATACACAACACCTGCACATTATGCAGATGAAACTCATACACACAAAACACACAGATACCACACATACACCACAAAACACACACCACATATACCACACACACCACATATACCACACACAAACTCACAACACATGCAGAAAAAACACAGATACGTAAAACATACACCTAATCCATACACCAAATACACCCACAAACACAACACCCACAACTGTACAAAAATATACTACACACAGCATGTATACCACCCATGTACTGCACATAAACCATAGACACACAAATAGCACACATTCACCACCCATACTACACAAATATAGAACACATACACACACAGCACACACCGTGCATCAATACACCAAACACACACAGACAGCATGTACACCAACCAACCGTGTAAACCACACACATACAGATAGCACAAAACAGACACATCACACACAATATACATACACCCCACATAAACTACACACTCAAAACATGTATATAATACATGACACACCAGACACACTAATCATATACTGCACATGCATAATTAACATACAACACACATCACTTATACACCACACACACCACATATAAACCACAGAAACACATATATAGCTGACATGAATACCTCACATACATCACAAATGCACCACACATATAGCACTGACATGTACAAACAACACACATACACTACCAACACCGCACACCACACATACATCACACACATATGGTATGTGTAACACACAAGACACATCAAACAAAGACATAACACATATTCAGCAAACAGCACACAAGAACTTCACACAGTACACATACACCATACATGCACATACAACCCACTAAAACACACGGAACATATATACCACACACAAAGCACACAACCCACCCACTCACATATACCACACATGCACACACAACACTCATACAACACACATACACCACAAACACACACAATACGTATATCACACACACATGGCATACCATCAACACTGAAACACATCACTTATTTTATACATACACTAAAGAACACAAAGAGATCATACATTGACCACCATCCATGCACACATATACCACACATATATCACACACACAAAACATATACACTAAACACAGACTACACATAGCACAGATATCACACAATCACATATACACCAACACAGACACCAAACACACAAAGCACAATTCAACATACACAACATACAGATATCACAAACACAACATACACACCAAATGTATACTATACACACAAAGAACACTATGCCACACACAAACCACATATACACCACACACACACACATCACACTCAGAACACACACCACAGATTTATTACACACCACACATACCCAACACAGTCTGCATATGTACCATATATACACACAACACATAAAACCACAAACACACCAAACAAATACCATACAAACACATGTATACCACATATAAACCAAACAGGCATGACACACACTACACATACATTACACTCACAGCACAACCACAACACACACACCACAAATCACTGCACCTAGAGTATACACACAGCACTCACAACACATACACACTACAAATAGAGCAAAAGTGCTCTATGTATATTTTACATACACTCTACACATTTCCTTCACACACACTATATACACACAATACATACACCATACACACAATACACATATATCAGACACACTCCACACATACACCACAGAAACACTTCCCAAATGTCATATATACACACCACAATACACTGTAAACAAACAACCTACAAATCCACACACATCACATATACACCACACACACAACACACATAGTTCCACAAACATAACATGTACAACACACACAATGCATATATCACACACATTGAACATAAAACACACACAGCCCAAACACACAATACAAAAACACCACATATATGAAACACCCACCACACAACAAATGTACATTTACTACACACCACACATCACAGGTATACCATACACATACACACACTACACATACTGCACAGAAATACACAACATAAAACTCTGCACACAACACACTAATAGCATACACACCACACTTATACCACACATACACCACACTCTACACATATAGCACAAACACACAGAGCACACATACCTCACACACAAAACACACACCACAAACCTACATAACACACACTAGATATATAACACACACACAAGAAACTCACCGTAAAACAACCACATACATACACACACATATACCATATACCATACATATACCACACACCATACATATACCACACACACAAAACATATCAACCACACACACCACATATCCACCACACACACAAACCACACATTAACCCCCCACACATGCCACATATACACCACACACCCCCAGAACATATATACCATATAGCCACTTATATAACATATATGCAGTGTACATACATCACACATACCCAACACACACTCATACCACACATGCACCGCACTCACAGACTTTGTATATACCACACACACACATTGCACACATACAACACTAATATAATATACATAATTAACACACATATACCACACATCCATTATGCATACACCATCCACACAGAACACATATACCACACACACATATAATATTTACAACATTCACACACTACACACTTAATACACATATACAAATAAAACATAAAAATACCACACATATGCTACCAAAACACACACCACAAATACACCAAAGAAACACCACACATTCTACACATATACAGCATACACACATACAACACACACATAGCATATATACCCCACACACATAGTACACACACAGCACACATGCCACAACCACATCACACATATCCTGCACACTCCCACAACTGTATGCCTCACACAAACACCACAAATACAAAACAAACATACCACACACACCACACATATACCACAAACACACACATAATACACTACACACAGCACACATATAATGCACATACCTTACATGTACCACAGAAACACTACATATATACCACAAACACCCATAGCAAACATGAACCACATACACATCAATGACACACAACTCATATACCACACACACATACACTATACTTACACCACTTACACATGCCTCACATATAACACCTACACACACAAACCCAAACACACTTATACAACAATTACACCACAGAAAATGTCACCACATATTCATCACATGTAAACAAGATATACACCAGACACATACCACAAAATACACTAAATACACTTACATATAACAAACACACACCACACAATCACTACATACACTCCACACATATACCACATCCATGCTACACATAATCCACAGGCACACAACAATCATACATCTCAAACGCATCACACAGCAAAACAGCACATACACACAGGCATCACATATCAATCACACACAGAGCACCTTTACTCCTGAAATACAAAAAACACATACATCACATATACACCACACATATACCACACATTACACATAATCCACAAATATACACAGCACACCTAAAACACACACACACACCCCACACTAAAACAAAACATACACATAGGCGGAAAACCCCAACCACACACATACTCACCTATGCACCAAACACACAACAACACATACACCAGAAACACAGCACACATTTACAACACACACACCACAATACAGAAGTCCACCCCACATACACCACAAACACATACTAAATATAACCCACATGCACATCACATATGTGTCCCACACACAAAAATACAACAAGTATACACCACCAAACACATGCACTTCACATATATCACAAGCACACTCTAAATATACACCATACACGGAACACACATAATAAACATGCACAATACACATACACCAGACACAATACATACACCACACATATACCTTACACACACCATAAACAAAAACACAACACACAGGCATCACCCAAACACACTACACATAAACCACACACACACACACACACACACACACACACACACACACCCAAAACATGTATCACATAGAAACCATACTGAATACACAATTACACAGCACATGCACACCAATCATACCACAGAATCCACAAAGAGACCACATGCATGACACATACAACACACATGTACAACACACACCACAAATACTTCACACACAAACCACATGTACCAACCCAAACACACCATACACCACACTTTCCCCACATGCACTTCACACATATACCACACACACAATATGCACAACACAAAACACCACATATGACACACATATAAAGCACAAATACCACAAACAAATCGCACACACAACACATACAACACTCACATTGCTCATAAAGCAAATACAAAACAAACACACGACAAATGCATCACTACCACATATATGCCATACACTTATACCACACAACACCCCACATAAACTGTACACATGACACATATACCACATACATTGCTTATATACTACACACACCACATATACACCACATAAATACCACATACACCAAACATGGTCACAACACACATACCGCACACACAGAACATATCTACCACACCCACCCTGGACACACATGCTGCAAGAAACCACACATAGTTTGCACTCATCCACACACACAACATGTATACTATACACACCACACATACATCACCCAGAGCACACAAACACCACATACACACCACATCTATGCCACACGAAAACACCACGTGTACGTCATACACACACGACATGTATACCACAAACACACCACACCCACATAATAGACATACAAGACAAATGCACCACACACAGCAAATATACCATATACACACCACACATACATAGCACATGCACACCATATGTATACCACACACGACTATAAATATGCCACACACACTGGACTTCTACCACACACACACACAGCACACATGCAGCACATACATACCACATGCATAACACACACACAACACAAATTCCAAACACACAAACACATCTCATATACAAGATGCTCACCATACACAAACGACACACACTATGCACATATACAACACACACACCACAAACACGTCACACATGCAACACATACACCACACACCCTACACACATGGAGCACACACAGCACACATGTCACACAGAGCATATGTATGCCACACATATAACAAATAGGTGACTCAAAAACACACCATAGGGAGCAAACTTATGTGACACACACTACACACACCACACAAGCAGACACACACAATACATATAAACCACAAAGATAGCTCACAAAGCACACTCCCCACACACATTGCACACATACACGCAGCACAAACACACTACAAACTTTTCTCATACACCACATACACAACACAAAAAACACACACTCACAGCACACGTACAGCATGCACACATCACATATATCACACACACAACACAAAACTGAAGTACACAGCACATATACCAAACACATCACACATACACCATACACACACCAAACACATATCTCAGAATTAACACCCTCCCACATGCGCATACCAGACATATCGCACACTCCATACACCACAAATACACACACAATTACCATACATAAACTACACACATGACACACGCAACACACACATAACACATACACCACACAGACACCACATATAGTGCACACACCACACATACATCACGCATTCAAAACAAATATTCCACACTCATATGACACATGCACAGCACAAAAACCACAAATATACCACACATGCAAATACAAATACTACAAATTCACCACTCACACCACACACACACACACACACACACACACACAACACACACACACACACACACACACACACTTACACAACAAACGCACCACACATATAACTTACAAACACACAATGCACATACAAACCATAAACACAACACAGGCATGCTAAACACATCACACATATACTACAAAACAAACATTCCAAACGTATACCACAGCCAAACACCACATAGACACAGCACACATACTGAATACAGGCGACACATACACCACACACAGCACACATATACCACACACACAACATTACACCCAACACACACCATACATAGAACACACACACACAAAACGCACATCACACTTGCCCCCCCACTCCACCCATATACTGCACACACACACCACTCACCATACACACGACACACATATAAAACGCATACACATGCACTACACACAAACCATACCTGACAAATACAGCACACATTTCTCATATAACACATTTAAAATGCACACACGACACATCACCACACACACCACACATATACCACAGATGCACAACACATTCACCACATACATCACTCATATATAGCACACACTCTACATATATACAACACAAGTGACACATACAATAAGCACAAACACCACACACACAGAACACATCTACTAAACCCACCCCAGACACAAATCACAACACATCACATCCATACCACACATATCCATACACACACACACACACACACACCACATTACACGTACACCACAGATACATACACTGCACAGAACACACACACACACACACACACATGCACACACACAAATCACATACCACATGCAATCCACAAACAGACCATGCATACCCAACGTACACAATATACTTATAACACACACAGGGCACATACACAATGCACACACCACATATATACCACACACACAGTCACATCACATAAAATACACACCCCACACACAACACTAAAGCACCAAATGCATAGCACACTTATGCCACACACAAATACCACACAACGCGACAAACCCATCACACATGCACAAATGACACACACCACACATACACTCCACACACATATAACACACATACTCCACTCATATAGCACATATACACCACACATATACCACACACACAGACACACCACATATGCACTGCACATGTACCATACACAAAATATCTATACCACAAACACATATAAAGCACACGTACACCACACACAAAAATCATACACAAAACTCAAACACCACAGAAACAACACACACATCACAGGAATACCCTTCACACACTTCACTCATACATCACACACACACACACACACACACATGCACACACACACACCTCACACGTATACCACTCATGTACAGACACCACACGTATACCACATATACACAACTCATAGACCACACAGAAAAACAAACTACATATACACCATATACATCACATTCACATGACACATCTCCGACAAACACAGCAGACATACAGCACACACAGACTGTATATATACCAAACAAACACCACACACACAACACCCCACACATACACCACATATTCCACATATACCACGCACACCACACACAAAACACACACACCACACACACCACATATACACCACACAAGCCATACAATCAGCACACACAAAAAACACAAAACACACGATACACATGCAATCACACACACTAAAACACCACAGATATTCCACACATTCATCACAAACACAGACACATCGTACATACAAAACACATGCACCTCACACACACCACACACACGATGCATAGAACATACACACCAACATACACCAAACACACACCACACTTAAACAACACACGTAACATGCACCACATACACAGAAACCACACATACAGGACACACACACCAAACATATACCACTCATACAGAGCACATACACATACCCAACACACATACACTGTGCACACACAAAACATACCACGCATGACACATAAACCAAACACAACACAATACACTGCACACAACACATATACCACACTCACAAACCACACAACAAAAAACACACACACCACACAAACACCACAGTGAAACCCCACACACACCAGCACACATAACTAATATACCACAAGGACACACATCACACAAACACCGCACAAATACCTCACAGAAACACATCACATATACATCACAGAGACACCACAAACACCACTCAAAACCAACACACGCGCCACACACACACACATACCACAGACAGAATTCACATGCACCACACAATCACCACACATACATCACACCCATGACAGAAACACCGGACATATTCTACACATGCACCACACATTTACCACACAGTGAGACGTGGCAAGCCTGCATGCGTGCACACACACACACACACACACACACACACATACACAGAAAACACACAACACACAGCGCACACACACAACACATATATACCTGGAACTTGCACTCCACACAGTCAGCACACTATTCCACACACGCTCTCTCCACTCATATACCACATGAACACCACACATACACCAAACTCACACACAGACACACCACAAATACACCACATACACACAACACATATCTCACAAATAACACATAACACAAACACAGGCAGCACATATACACCACACAGAAAACACACAAACAGCATGCAAATACTTCACATGAATCACACACCACACATATACCACACACCCATATATGTTACCCACACACTGTATATAAACCACACACATGACATTCACCTCACACACACCACACATATATCAAACACAGAAAACATACACCATGCACACACCACACACTCATGACATAAACACCACACATATACCATATACACACACCATAATTGCAATGCATACACCAAAACCATACCAATTTAAACCACACATATACCAAACACAACACGTATACCATACATATCACACATACTCCACACAAACACCACATACAAAACATACATATACCACATAGTCACAGAGCAAACATACACTAAACACGCAACACATGCAGCACACACACGCACCACATACAAAGCTTCACACAACCCACACATGCATGAATAACACACCACACACACATCACAAAACCAACACATACACAACACACGCCCCCCACAAATGTAGCACACACAAAACACATATACAACACACATATTACATATTCACTGCAAACACACCACACATATAAAATCACACACTCTACACTGTGCTTAAAGCAAACTTCAAGTAACATCCCAGTTTCATCACATTATAATTGCTTTCAAAATTATGTGTATAAGCACAAAAAAGCCTTGTGCTTAACGCCTTAAAATACACTGTGCTCAAAACAACCATCAAGTAACATCTTAGTTCCATTATGTTAAAAGTATTTATGAACTTACATGTATAAGCACAAGGGAAAAGCCATGTGCTTAAATCCTTGAAACTTCACTGTACTTAAATCATCCTTCAAGAAACATTTTCTTTTCATCAAGATATGTGTGTATAAACGTACATGTATAAGAACTAGAAAACTAGGCAAAGTGCATTAGTCCTTGAAACTACACTGTGCATAAAGCCACCTTTAAGTAGCATCTCAGTTTCATTAAGTTGTGCCTTTAAAATTATATGTATAAGCACAAGGGAAAAGCTATGTGCTTCTGCTTGAAACTACCTTGTGCTTAATGTGGCCTTCAAGTAACATATGTCTTTTAGGATATGAGGGTCTTTGAACTTATGTGTATGATCATTAGGGAAGAGCCGTGTACATATTCCCTAAAATTACAATGTGTTTAAAGCTTCCTTTAGTAACAATGTAATTTAATTACGATATATATGTGTTTAAACTTGCTGTATAAGACCTAGGGAAAATTGATGTCCTTACCCCTTGGTGCTTAATGAGGCCCTCAAGTAACATCTTAGTGTCATAAATGTAGAATTGTTTTTAAACTTAGAACTAGGGAAACGCGATGTGTTTTAAGTCCTTGAAACTATGCTAAAAAAAAAAAAAAGAAACTACACTGTGCTACAGGCATATTTCTAGTAACATCTTACTTTCATTAAATTATAAAGATTTTTAAATTTATGTGTATGAGCTCTAGGGAAAAGCCATGTGCTTAACTCCTTGAAACCACACTGTGCTTAGACCATCCTTCAAGTAACATTGATGTTTCATTTAGATATGTGTTTTTAAACTTTTGTGTACAAGCACTAGTGAAAAGCTAAGTGCTTAATTTGTTGAAGCTACACTGTGTGTAAACCATCCTTCAATTAATATCCTAGTTTCACGAAGTTATAAGGGTTTTCAAAATATGTGTATAATCACACGGGAAAATCTGTGTACTTAACTTTTTAAACTCTACTGTGCCTAAAGTCTTTATCAAGTAATATCTTAGTTTCATTAAGCAAATAGATTAAGCAAATAGTATTATATATATATATATATATATATACATATATATATAATGTGTGTATGTATATGTGTATGCATATAATGTGTGTATGTGTATGTGTATGTGTGTGTGTGTATATATATATATATATTTATACACACACACATATACACACACACATGCACAAGGGAATGGCCATGTGCTTAACTCCTTGAAACTTCACAGTGCTTAAACAGGCCTTCAAGTAATGTCTTCCTTTAATCAATATCATAGACTCTGGGTCTAAAGTTCTCTCTTGTCTAGCAAGAGCGGGATGCAGGATTGAAAGTGAGAGATGGCTAATGTCTGGGAAAAGACAAGAACCCTGAATAAGGGTCCTTGCCCTGTTTTTATTAGGATCAGAAAGCTTACAAACATGGTGATGGATGTGCACAAAGAGACAATGAAACTGTGAACATTAACTTGTGGACGTGAGGGAAAAGGGGTCTTGAAGATATTCGGGGTTAGGGGTTTGGGTTAATACAAAACAAAATCCGGGTGCCAGGCACTCAGTAGGAAGGTTGTTTACAGTGAACATGAGGCACCAACTCTGTTTATCTTAGTTAGCCTAGGGGATGAGGCACATAGGGGAAATAACCTCAGGGTTAATAAGGCACCTTTTCTTTTGTTAGCCATCTCCGCTTTGGGGGCTTTGCCTGCAGTGCAGTGGTCCATAGTCCAATTCACCAATTTACCTAACTTGGCCCTATCCCCCGTGAAAGCAGCTTTTCTGCTATAGTACTAAATTGGGGGTGCTTCTGCCCTGAATATCTAATCTTGTTTATTTCATATACCTATGTATTGGGCACCTTTGTGCCCATTCCTATTTTGGGCCTTGCCCCTTCCTCTCTATTCTGGAGGCTCTGCACCCCCTCTCTATTTTGGGGTGACTTTGCACCTCCCTGTCCTGGCACCTTTGCACCCCCTATTCTTGGGGTGCTCTGCACTCCCTGTTCTTGGGGTGCCAATCTGGTTTACCCAAACTCGGGTGTGAGCATTTTATGGCTTTGTATTTCTTTATGCCTGGGTAACTCATCGGTGTAAGCCCAGGGGATTCCTAAGCTTATCCCCGACAAATCAAATAGAAATGTTTTTAAAACCGTGTGTATAAGCCCAAGGGAAAAGCCATGTGCTTACCTCCTTAAAATTATGCTGTGTTTAAAGTGGGCTACAAGTAACATCTGTTTCAATAAGTTACAAGTATTTTTAAAGTTATGTGTATATGCACAACCAAAGAGTAGTGTGCTTAACTACTTGAAATTATAGTGTGATAAAAGAGTCTTTTGGGGCACCAGGGTGGCTGGGGTCAGTTGGTCAGGCATCTGACTTCAGCGCGGGTCACGATCTCACAGTCTGTGAGTTTGAGCCCTGCGTCGGGCTCTGTGCTAACAGCTCATGGCCTGGAGCCTGCTTCAGATTCTGTGTCTCCCTCTCTCTCTGCCACTACTCCACTTGATCTCTGTCTCTCTCTCTCACAAAAATAAACATTTTAAAAATGTAAAAAAGGAGTCCTTCAGTTAACATCTTAGTTTCATTAACTTATAACCCTTTTTAAAACATGTGTATAAACCGTATGTAAAGTCCCATGCTTAACTCCTGGAATCTACACTGTATCGAAACTGCCTTCAAGTAACATCTTCCATTCATCAAGATATATGTGTTTTTAAATTATATCTATAAGTGCAGGGGAATATTCAAGTATTTAACGCCTTGAAAGTACACTGTGCTTAAAGCATCCCTCATGTAATACCTTAGTTTCAGTGATTGATAAGCATTTTTAAATGAATGTACATATGCAATAGAGAAAAGTCATGTGGTTAACTCCTTGAAATTACACTGTGCTTTTAGCATCCTTCAAGTTACATCTCAGTTTCCTGAAATCACAAATGTAACTGTTTATCTTTTTAAGAAAAATTTGGGAGAGAGAGAGAGACAGAGCATGAGCAGGGGAGGGCAGGAGGGAGAGAGAGAGAGAGAGAGAGAGAGAGGGAGAGGGAGAGGGAGAGGGAGGGAGAGAGAGAGAGTTAACAATATGGGCAGAAGACATGAATAGACATTTATCCAAAGAAGACATACGGATGGCAAACAGACACCTGAAAACATGCTTAACATCACTCATCATCAGGGAAATTCAACCCACAACTACAAGAGATATCACTTCACACCAGTCAGAATGGATAAAATTAACAAGGCAAGAAACAACAGGTGTTGGTGAGGATGTGGAGAAAGGGGAGCCCTCTCACACTGTTGGTGGGAATGTCTCCTGCTGCAGGCACTCTGGAAAACACTATGGGGGTACCACAAAGAATTGAAAAATAGAACTACCCTATGATGCACCAAATGCACTTCTAGGTATTTACCCAAAGGATACAAAATTACCAATTCAAAGCGATGTTTATAGCAGATTATCAACACTAGCCAAATTATGGAAAAGGCCCAAATGTCCATTGACTGATGAATGGATAAAGAGTTGATATATATATATATATATATATATATATATATATATATGAAATAGTAATCTGCCATAAGAAATAATGAAGTCTCACCATTTGCAATGATGTGGATGGAGCTAGAGAGTATTACGCTAAGCTAAATAAATCAGAGAAAGACAAATATATGCTTTAATTCATATGTGGTATTTTAGAAACAAGACAAATGAACATAGTGGGGAAAAAACAGATTCAAGCCAAGAAATGAGCAGATTCTTAACTATAGAGAACAACCTGATGGTTACTGGTTGGGATGTTGGCAGGGGGATGGGTTAAACAGGGGACGGGTTTTAAGGAGGGCACTTGTTGCGATGAGCACCAGGTGTGGTATGTAAGTGATGAATCACTAAATTCTACACGTAAAATAAGTATTACACTTTATGTTAACTAACTGGAATTTAAATAAAATTTTGGAGAAAAAAAAACACTCCTAACTTAATGAAATTCAGAAGTTACTTGAAGGACATTTAAACAAAAAATTTTCTAACGTTTATTTATTATTGAGAGACAGAGAGAGATAGAGCATGAGCATGGGAGGTGCAGAGAGAGGAGGAGACACAGAATCGGAAGCAGGCTCCAGGCTCTGAGCTGTCAGCACAGAGCCCGACACAGGGCTCGAACTCACAAACTGTGAGGTCATGACCTGAGCCGAAGTCAGACGCTTAACCGACTGAGCCACCCAGGCGCCCCTTGAAGGACATTTCAAGTACAATGCAAATTCAAGCAGCTAAAGACACGATTTTTCCCTGGTGCTTATACACACAAGTTTAAAAACGCCACTTTATAATTTTTTTACCTGCAAAAATACTCCTTACAAAATGAAAGAGACATAAGTAGTTCCTCAGATTAAAAAAAAAAAGAAAATTGAAAAAAAAATGTGTTACAAGTAAACCTTCCCTGTAATAAATGTTAAAAGAAGTTCCTCAGAGAGAAAGAAATTCATAAAGGTCAAAAAAATGAATCTATATAAAAGAATAGTGTCAGAAAAGGTATAAATAAAGTATTACTTTTCTTTTTTCTATTTGAGCTATTAAATAAATAGATACCTGTTTGTGCGAATTAAGAAAAGCAACAATATATTAGGTAATTATAGTATAGACAAGTAAAATGAATCATAGACATGAAATAAGAAGTGACAGGGATAAATTGGAAATACTCTAAGTTACGTGTACTACCTGTGAAGCGGTATAGCGTTATTTGAAAATGGACTCAGATTAGTTGTAAATATATATTGTGAACTCATGGGCAAGCACTAAAAATCACATAAAAAAAAAGAATATTGATATGCTAAGAGGGGAGAAAGAATAGAATAATATAAAATGAAGAATTAAGCCAGAGAAGATAGGAAAGGGGGGTGAGACCAACACAAAACAGGTATGAGCACAATGGATGGAAAATGGTTACACACATAAGTATATTATCCAACAATACCAATAATTAATTTACATGTGAATGAGTTGAATACAAACTGAAAGAGACTGTCAGAGAAAATAAAAAAGGACCCAACTCCATGTTGTGTATAAGAACCCCCTTGTAGGGGCGCTGGGTGACTCAGTCGGTTGAGCATCTGACCTCAGCTCAGGTCATGATCTCGTGGTCCATGATTATGAGCTCTGCATCGGGCTCTATGCTGCTGACAGCTCAGAGCCTGGAGCCTGCTTCAGATTCTGTGTCTCCCTCTCTCTCTGCCCCTGCCCTGCTCACACTCTTTCTCTCTCTCAAAATAAGTAAACATTAAAAAAAAATTTAAAGGAACCCCCTTTTAATATGTAAAGACACAGGTAGGTTAAGAGTACAGAAATACAATTACCATAATACCCAAAGAAGATAAAGACATTATCAGAAAAGAAAACTACAGGCTAATATCTCTCATGAATATAGATGTGAAAATTATCTGAAAAGAAACAGCAAAAAAATTCAACAATGTATCAAAAGAATTATAAACTGTCATTAGTATGGACAGAATATTTCTACCCAAAATTCATTTTTTGAAGGTTTTAACCACTAATATAACTGTATTGGGAGATAGGGTCTCTGAAGAGGTGATAAACAGTAGATGAAGCCATAATGGTGGGACCTTGATCTAATAGTACTAGTGTCTTTACAATAAGAGACACCAGAGAGCTCACTCTATTCTATCCCCACCAGCATACACTGAGGAAAGGCCATGTGATGATATAGCTACAAGGTGGTCATCTGCAGGCCAAGAAGAGGCCCTTCTCCAGAAAGCAATGACTCTGGCATCTTGATATCAGAATTCCAGCCTCCGGAACTGTGAGAAAGTAAATAAATTAAATGTCAGACTTCTTATATTATACAGGATGGAATCATTGTGCTATTTGTCTGTGAACATGTATTATTTTTCAAGAAAAGAGAAGAATGATCCTGAAGGTGATTCAGTGGTCATTAGGCCTGTCCGCTTGATTTCAAAGCATGTGGCCCTTGCCTCAGTTTCAACAGGCCAGATGGCCTCTGACTGAAGCTTAAGAGAGTGCCTTACATAACCCAGAAGAGTCGTGGAGACAGGGATGCCACTCAGTAGATACTTGGGTGTGAGAATCCTGCTTAGCTTAGATGCAAGGGCAGAATCACCACTCCATTGGGTATGGCAGGTGGGGCTTGAAGTCAAAGGTAATTATTCTCAAGGAATATGATCCAGCCAAATTTGCCTTGCCAAGTTTTGGACTTCCTTGTGACCAATAACTTCTTTCTTTATTTCCTATTTTTCACTTTTGGAATGAGAGTGCCTACCTTATGCCTGTCCCACCATTGCATTTTGGAAGCACATAACTTGTATGGTTTCACAAGATTAGAAATAGAGAGGGTGGTGCCTGGGTGGCTCAGTCGGTTGGGCGTCCAACTTCGGCTCATGTCATGATCTCACAGTTTGTGAGTTTGAACCCCACATTGGGCTTTGTGCTGGCAGCTCAGAGCATGGACCCTGCCAAAGATTCTGTGTCTCCCTCTTTCTCTGCCCCTCCCCCACTCACGCTCTGTCTCCTCCTCTCTCTCAAAAATAAATAAACATTAAAAATTTAAAAATAAAAATAAAAAAAAGAAATAGAGAGGAATTTTTTTCCTAAGAATGAATCATGCCTCAAGTCTCACCCATATCTGACTTAAATAATATTTACATGATACTTTGGAATTTAGAACATAAGCTTGATATTTAAATAAGTTAGGATTTTTAAGGCTGATGGTATGGAAGGAATGAATTTGTGTGTGAGAAAGATAAACATTTTTGGTGGGCCAAGGTTGGAATGTTATGGACTGAATGAATATATGTGTCCTGACGATTCATATGTTGAAGCCCTAACCACCAATGTGACTGAATTTGGAGATCAGTCCTGTGAGGAGTTGATCAAGGTCAAATGAGGTCATAAGGGTGGGGCTGTAATCAAATATGGCTGGTTATATAAAGAAGAAGACGGGCGCCTGGGTGGCTCAGTGGGTTAAGCGTCCGACTTTGGCTCAGTTCTGATCTCATGGTTCGTGTGTTCGAGTCCCACATTGGGCTCTGTGAAGACAGCTCAGAGCCTGGAGCCTACTTGGGATTCTTGTATCTCCCTCTCCCTCTCTGCCCCTCCTCTGCTCCAATTCTGTCTCTCTCAGAAATAAATAAACATTTACAAATTAAAAAAAAAAAAAAAAACAGAGAGAGACACAGAACTCTCTCTTCCCACTTTGAAGACAAAGAAGCCATCTGTCTGGCAAACCAGGAAAAGTGTTCCCAGCAGGCATCTAATCAGCTGGCATCTTTATTTTGGAATTCCTAGCTATGAAAAATATCTATGAAAAAAGAACTATGAAAAATAAATTTCTGTTGTTTAAGCAACCAAGTTTATGGTATTTTATTATGGTAGTCTGAGCTGACTAATAAAGTCACCAAGTAGGATTTTTTTCCAGGTTTGCAAGATTGAAACAACATTCCAAAGTCAATTAAGTTCTATTGTATCAACAGGCTAAAGAAGAAAAATCATAGGATTATATCAACGCATTAAAATCATTTGACAAAATCCAATACCAATTTGTGATTAAAACTCTCAGCAAACTAGAAACAGAGGAAAGCATTCTTCATTGATTAAGAACATCTACAGCTAATATAATAGCTAGAACTAAATGTTTTTCCCCTAAGATCATGAACAAGTCAAGATGTCTCCCCTCTCTATTTGGATTCAAAATTGTAATGGAAACTGTAGCTCATACATTTAGAAAACAAAAGAAAATCACAAGGTGTGATATTTAATTTTATGTGTCAATCTGGCTGGGGCACAGTGCCCAGGTATTTGGCCAAACATTATTTTGGATAGTTTTGTGAGGTTGTTTTCCATATTAGATAAGTATTTAAATAATTGGACATTGAATAAGGCAGATTTCCTTCCATGACGTGGGCAGGTCTCATCCAATTATTTGAAGGCCTTAATAGAACAAAGACTGACCTTACTGTAGCAAGAAGGAATATTGCCAGCAGCCAGCTGTTGGACTCAGCTTGAAATTCTCTCCTGAGCCTCCAGCCTGCTGGCCTACCCAATTAGATTTTGGACTAGTTACAAAGTTACAGTCCACAAAAGCATGACCTAATACCTTAAAACCTCTCTCTGCTTCTGTGTTTCTTTACTCTCTTTTTCTTCCTGTCACTCTTGTTGTCTTTTTTCCTCTAACACTCTTTCAGTCCCCCATCTTTGTTTTTTCCATCTTCCTGCCTCTGTCTCTCTCTCTCTATGTATATGTATATTCAAATATAAGTATATGTATATATCCTATGGACCTGTGAATTCTGATTCTCTGAAGAATTATGAATAATACAGATTTCAAATTAGGAGTGTGACTAGGAAAACGGAGTACTAAAAATGAATTGGCTTTGGGGTTTCTGCAATATATTCTCTAAAGTGGTCATATCTAAGGATGCTAATGACTTCATTTGCAATAGGAAAAGGAGAACTGATAGTTCATGGCATGATGTGGCTATAGAGATATACAAGATATCACCATTGGATAATCCTAGTTAAATAATTATAAGAGTCATGAATCTGGGTGACCATGTATATGATTCTCTTGACCATTTATGTCAAACGAATGTGTCTAGTAAGATTGACTGGTTGCCCCCAATGTCACTGGACAAGAAAGGGCAAGAAAAGGATTAGGTCAGGGATTCCAATTCCCAGCTCAATCAAAGCTTCCATGTTCTCCCTGAAAGAGTCCCTTATTTCCTGTATCCACAGGCTGAGATAAGTGAGAAGTATACTCGTGATTTCATCATGTGAGTGGTTGAATTACAACATGAATTGAATTCCGAGCCTTGCAGTGAGTCTATTGTTAAAGTGAGACCATTGATTTGAAAGCAGTGAGGAGAAAAAGGAGGGAAGGAGAGAGAGAGAGAGAGAGAGAGAGAGAGAGAGAGAGAAGCGTTCATAGGATTGCACAAGAAAACTTCTTCCCTAAAACCATTCACTGGGAAAAAGAGAGGGGATGAGTACTGCAAGTTTTTATAAGTTACAGAGCTCAAAGACTAAAGTTTGGAGGACTGCACCATCACCAGGGTCTTGACTTGTGGGCTTAGCGGTGCTCCTGTATGGAAGGAGGGCAGAGGATCAGGAACAGGCAGTGTGGTCAAAGGATCTCCTGGGTCAGAGGGGGGAAGAAAGAGTTCCCCTTCTTTGAGTGAATTTGGCAGTGGTGGCAAGGCCTCTCTGGGGACATAATAGCTGGCAGCACCAGCATGCTGCTTTGTTTACTAGCATAGGAACAGAGACACCTGCTGAAGGCAGCAACCCTTGTTGCCAGCTTTTTGCTGCACTCAACCATGAAATATGAACCCTTGCATGGTCATGTGACTTTTTCTTGGACAAACTGGCACCAGCTACAGAAGGGGGAGACCCTCCCCCCAGAGGACCAGCACTGGTCCATGCTGTGCTGGGTCACTAAAATTTGGAGTTTTGAAACCCTGCCATGCACCTGAGATAAAACACAGGAGTACTGTGCTTCCTGGAAAGCAGACAGCACAGACATAGACAGGATGAAGGCAGGGATCTTACAGAATCCAAGAACACAAGACGAGGCATTGTTTTCTCTTCTGTGAGGGATTCCTGAAGAGCGGCAGGAACAAAATTCCCACTCTTGGGATGAGAGAGTGAGGAAATGCCATTTTCCCCCCACCCATAAGTGCTGACCAACCTCACTGAGCAAGACACTGAGTGCCCCCAATGTAGGCTGGAGCTGTGTACACCAAGCCCTACCCCCTGCATCCTGCAGGTGCATCTTCACTAGGGCAAGTCAGCCTGAGAATCAGTGCAGCAGACCCCTCCCTGAAAGGACCAACACAAAACCCTCACACTCAGAAAGCCTACTAATCAGAGAATGCTGCAAAGCTTCAGCTCTAGGGGAAATAGGGATCTAGATTCTTTTAGTAAGAAGACCAAAAGATACTTAGTTACAACTTGCCACACATTGGGCAAGGTCCAAACACACCCCAATGCAGGCAAGGAGAAACTCTGCTGAAGACTGAACTCAGGGAAGGAACAGGCAAAACACAACAGCAGAGTGCACACTCTGAAACAACTCCTGAAGCACCGGGACCAACATAGTATAAGTCCTCTTTTAAAATAGCCATTAATCACAAGAGCAGGATTATAACAGGCTTTCCAAAACTTCTCTCTCTTTCTGTCTCTGTCTCTGTCTCTGTCTCTCTCTATCACACACACACACACACACACACACACACACACACGTGACTTAGATAAAATGACAAGATGGAGGAATTTACCCCAAAAGAAAGAACAGCCAGGGAATTAATCAAAATAGATTTAATGCCTGAACCAGAATTTAAAACAACAATTATAAAGATACAAGCTGGGTTTGACGAAGGCATAGAACACACTAGTGAATCCTTTACTGCAGAGATAAAAGAACAAAAATCTAGTCAGTCAGAAATTTAAAAAAATGTTACAACTGAGATGCAAAACCAGTTGGATGCAATGAAATGAAAAAGGACAAAGCAGAGGAATGAATCAGTGATATAGAAGATAAAATTATGGAAAAGTAACGAAGCTGAAAAGAAGAGGGAAAGAAAGGTATTGTGTCACAATTGTAGACTTAGGCAACTCAGTGACCTCTTAACACATAATAACATTTGTATCACAGGAGTCCCAGAAGAAGAAGAAGAAGAAGAAGAAGAAGAAGAAGAAGAAGAGAGAAGGGGACAGAAGGTTTATTACAAGAAATTATAGCTGAAAATGTCCCTAGACTGGGTGAGGAAACAGACATTGAAATACAAGAAGCACAAAAAGCTCCCATTAATTCAACTAAAGCCAGCCATCACCAAGACTTATCATAGTCAAATTCACAAAATTCACAGATGAGGAAAGAATCCTAACATCAGCAAGGGAAAAAATGTCCTTAACCTACAAAGGAAGACAGATCAGGTTCACAGCAGTTCTGTCCACAGAAACTTGGCAGGCCAAGGGGAATGGCATGATATATTCAATGTGCCAAATGGGAAAAATATGCAGCCAAGACTTCTTTATTCAGTGAAGCTGTCATTCAGAATAGAAGGAGAGAAAGAATTTCCTAGAGGAAAAAAAAAAAAAAACCGAAGGAGTTCAAGACCACTAAACCAGCCCTGCATAAAGTATTAAAGGGGATTCTATGTGAAGTGAAAAAGAGACCAAAAGCAGCAAAGGCTAGAAAGAAACAGAGAACATCACCAGAAACACCAAATTTACAGATAACACAATGGCACTAAATTCATATATATCAATAATCACTCTGAATGTAAATAGGATAAATGTCCCAATCAAAAGACATAGGGGGTGCCTAAGTGGCTCATTCAGTTGCATGTCCACTCTTGATTTCAGCTCAGGTCATGATCCCAGGGTCACTGGGTTGTCAGGCTGCATGCTGAGTGTGGAGTCTGCCTAAGATTCTCTCTCTCCATCTCCCTATGTCCCTCCTCTGCTCCCATGCTCTTCCACTCTCTCTAAAAAAAAGACATACAGTATTAGAATGCATAAAATCAAGACCCATCTATATGTTGCCTTCATGAGACTCATTTTAGACAGAAAGACACCTGCAGATTGAAAGTGGGGGGATGGAGAACCATCTACCATGCTAATGGAGGACAAAAGAAAGCTGGAGTAGTCATACTTATATGACATAAATTAGATTTTAAAGCAAATACTGTAACAGGAGATAAATAAGGGCACTTCATCATGATTAAGGTGTCTATCCAAAAAGAAGATTTAACAATTAAAAATATTTATGGTCCCAAAGTCGAAGCAGCCAAATATGTAAATAAGTTAGTAAGAAACATAAAGAAACTCATTGATGAGTATACAATAATAACAGGGGACTTTAACATCCCACTTACACAATGGAAAGATCATCTAAGCAGAAAATTAACAGGGAAACAATGGCTATGAATGACACACTGGACTAGATGGACATAATAGATATATTCAAAACACTTCATCCTAAAGCAGCAGAATACACATTCTTTTAGAAAGCACATGGAACATTCCCCAGAATAGAACACACATTGGGTCACAAATCAGGCCTCAACAAATAGAGACTGAGATTATACCATGCATATTTTCAGACCACACCGCTATGAAACTTGAAGTCAACCATAAGGAAAAACTTGGAAAGATAGTAAATACATAAAAGTTAAAAAAAAAACACAACATTCTACTGAAAAAGTAATGGGTTAACCAGGAAATTAAGGAGGAAATAAGGAAATGCAAGGGAGCAAATGAAAATGAAAACACAACAGTCTAAAACCTTTGGGATGCAGCAAAGTGGTCCTAAGAGGGAAGTATATTGCAATATAGGCCTACCTCAATAAGCAAGAAAAGTCTCATATATACAGCCTAACATAACACCTAAATCCAGAAGAAGATGGTAAATAATAAAGATTAGAGATGATATAAACGATATAGAAACAAAGAAACAAAAACAGTAGAAGAGATCGATGAAAGGGAAAGGTGGTTCTTTGAAGGAATTAATAAAATCGATAAGGCCCTAACCAGACGTATCAAAAAGATAAGAGAAAAGACCCAAATAAATAAAATCATGAACGAAGGAGGACAGATCACAATCAACACCACAGGGAAAAAAATTATAAGGGAATATATGAAAAATTATATGTCAACAAACTGAGGGATCTGGAAAAAAATGGGCAAATTCCTAGAAATATGAAAATGACCAAAACTGACATGGAAAAAAATAGAAAAGTTGTCTAGACCCATAACCAGTAAAGAAATTGAATCAGTAATAAAAAAATCTTCCAACAATTAAAAGTCCAGGACCAGATGGCTTGCCAGGGGAATTCTACCAGAGAGATAAAGGAGAGTTAATACCTATGCTTCTCAAAATGTTCCAAAAAGTAGACATGAAAGGGTAGGAACCATATGGTCCTCTCAATAGATGAAGAAAAAGCATTTGACAAAGTGCAGCATCCATTCTTGATAAAAACTCCCAGCAAAGTAGGAGTAGATGGAACATACCTCAACATCATAAAGGCCATATATGGAAGACCCATATCTAATGTCATCATCAATGGGGAAAAACTGAGTGTCTTTCCTCCACAGTCAGGAACAAAACAGGGACGACCACTATTTAACATAGTACTGGACATCCTACCCTAGCAATTGGACAACAAAAATAAACTTAAAAAAAAAATCAGCCACGAAGAATTCAAATTGTCGCTTGACACTCTATGTAGAAAACCTGAAAGATTTCCCCAAAACATTGCTAGAACTAATACATGAATTCCCTTAAAGTCGCAGGATATAAAATCAACCTACAGAAATATATTGCATTTCCATACACCAATAATGAAGCGGCAAAAAAAAAAAAAAAAATCAAGGATTCGATCCCATTTGCAATTCCATGGGAAAAAAATAGGATACCTAGGAATAAACTTAACCAAGGAGGTGAAAAATCCTGTTTTCTGAAAAATATAGAAGACTTATGAAAGAAATTGAAGAGGACACGAGAAATGGGAAAAAAAAAACCATTCCATGCTCACAGATTCAAAGAAGAAACATTGTTAAAATGACTATACTACCCAGAGCAATCTACACATTCCAAACAACTATAGTACCCGAAGCAATCTACACATTCAGTGCAATCCCTATCAATATTCAACCAGCATTTTTCACAGAGCTAAAACAAATGATCCTAAAATTTGAATGGAACCACAAAAGACTGCGAATAGTCAAAGCAATCCTGAATAAGAAAAACAAAGCTAAAGGCGACAGGTGCTGGACTTCAAGCTACATTACAAAGCTCTAGTCATCAAGACTGTGTAGTACTGGCATCAAAACAGACACATGCATCAGTGTAACAGAATAGAAAACCCAGAAATGGAGCCACAACTATATGCTCAACTAATCTTCAACAAAGCAAGAGAGTATATCCAGTGGAAAAAAAGACACTCTGTTCAACAAATTCTGTTGGGAAAACTGGACAGCAACGTGCAGAAGAAAGAAACTGGATCACTTTTCTGCACCACACACAAAATATATTCAAAATGGATGAAAGACTTAAATGTGAGACAGGAACCCATCAAATCCTAGAGGAGAACACAGACAGCAACCTCTTTGACCTTGGCTGTAGCAACTTCTTACTAGATATGTCTCCGTGGGCAAGGGAAAAAAAGCAAAAATGAACTGTTAGGACTTCATCAAGTTAAAAAGCCTTTGCACAGCGAAGGAAACAATCAACAAAATTAAAAGGCAGCCTACAGAATGTGAGACGATATTTGCAAATGACATATCTAATAGAGGATTAGTATCCAAAATCTAGAAAGAACGTATCAAACTCCACATCCAAAACCAAACAATCCAGTTAAGAAATGGGCAGAAGACATGAATAGACATTTTTCAAAGAAGACATCCAGATGGCTAACAGACACATGAAAAGATGCTCAACATCACTCATCATCAGGGAAATCCAAATCAAAACCACATTGAGATACCATCTTACACCTGTCAGAATGGTTAAAATTAACACCAAAAGAAACAACAGATGGTGGAGGGTGTGGAGAAAGGAGAACCCTGTTGCACTGTTTTTGGAAATGCAAACTGGTGCATCCGCTCTGGAAAAGTTTATGGAGTTTCCTCAAAAAGTTAAAAATAGAACTACCCTACAACCCAGCAATTGCACTGCTAGGTATTTACCCAAAGGTTACAAAAATACAGATTCAAAGGGGTACGTGCACCCGGATGTTTATAGCAGCATTACCAACAATAGCTAAAAATATAGAAAGAGCCCAAATGCCCATCAATTGATGAATGGATAAAGAAGTGGTCTATATAATCAATGCGACATTACTCAGCCATAAAGAATAATGAAATCTTGCCATTTGCAATGACGTGGGTGGAGCTTAGAGTGTATTATGCTAAGTGAAATAAGTCATTCAGAGAAAGACAAATTCCATATGATTTCACTCACATATGGAATTTATTTATTTATTTATTTTTTCAACGTTTATTTATTTTTGGGACAGAGAGAGACAGAGCATGAACGGGGGAGGGGCAGAGAGAGAGGGAGACACAGAATCGGAAACAGGCTCCAGGCTCTGAGCCATCAGCCCAGAGCCTGACGCGGGGCTCGAACTCACGGACCGTGAGATCGTGACCTGGCTGAAGTCGGACGCCTAACCGACTGCGCCACCCAGGCGCCCCTGGAATTTAAGAAACAAAACAGATGAACATATGGGAAGAAAAAAAGAGAGAATGAAGCAAACCTTAAGAGACCCTTAACTATGGGGAATAAACTGAAGGTTGATGGAGGGATGTGGGTGAGGGATGGGTTAAACGGAGGTTGGGTATTAAGGAGGGTACATGTTATGCTGAGCATTGTGTGTTATATGTAAATGATGAATCATTAAATTCTACTACTGAAACCAATATTACACTACACATTACCTAATGAGAATTTAAATTAAAATGTGAAAAAAAAATTTTAAACTTCTCAATATTTCTTCTTTGTTGGTGTTTTATTTAGAAGTCTTTTGCTTAATTCAGAAGGTTTTTTTTTCCAGCTATTTATCTAGCATGTACCTCTAGTTTAATATTTTGGTTTGAAACAGACATTGTGCAGAAAAAGCATTTGACAAAATACAGCAACCTTTATTCATAAAAACCCTTAAGAAAGTAGGGATAGATGGAAAGAACATACTTCAAGATCATAAAGGCCATATATGAAAGACCCACAGCTAATATCATCATCAGTGGGGAATAACTGAGAGCTCTCTCCCTAAGGTGAGGAACATGACAATGTTTTTCATTCTTTAACATTATTTGGGGCGCCTGGATGGCTCAGTCAGTTGAGCGTCCGACTTCAGCTCAGGTCATGATCTCACAGCTCCTGGACTCAAGCCCCGTGTTGGGCTCTGTGCTGACAGCTGGTAGCCTGGAACCTGCTTCGGATTCTGTGTCTCCCTCTTTCTCTGCCCCGACACACTCGCATTCTGTCTCTGTCTCTCTCAAAAATAAATAAACATTTCAAAAGTTTAAACATTATTAAAAATTATTTTATGACCCAGATTGTGATCTATCATGGTGGAATATATCTATACCTATATATATATATATATATATATATATATATATATATATATATAGGTATATAGATATATAAGTATATATCTATACCTATATATATATATATCTATATATCTATATACCTATATATATATATATATATATATATATATATATATCTCAAACTGGTTTCTTTCACTTAAAAATATGCCTTTAAGATTTATCCAAGTGTGTGTGTGTGTGTGTGTGTGTGTGTGTGTGGCTTGTTAGCTCATTTCTTTTTATCATAAATAATATTTCATTATATAGAATAACCACAGTCAATTCACAAATTGATTCAGTTCATGATGGTTTCTGGTATTTGGTGACTATGAATAAAGTTGATATAGACATCCAAGTGCAAATTTTATTTGGATTCCAATTTTCATATCAAGTATTTTAAAAACTAGGAATCCTTATGAGATATCTGTGCTTAGTTTTGGAAAACACGGTCAAAGATTTTTGTGAATGTGACTATACTGTTTTGTATTCCCACCAGCAGCAATTAAAATTCCTGTTGCTCCACATCTAGCTATCTTTTCACAATACCTATTGTTTAGGATTTAGCCATTCCAACAGGTATATATAGGTATTTAAGTATTTTTAAATTTCAAATTTCCTAAAGCCAACTACTACCTTGCATATATTTACATACTTATATGCCATGTGATTATAAGCTTTGGAGAAGTGTCTGCTCAGATATATTGCCCAAATTTTAATAGTTCTCTCTTAAATTGTTGAGTTTTAGGAGTTTTTGTATATTTGGGGTAGACAATGCTTTAATATAGAGTTTTACAATTGTTTTCTTCAGGTCTGTGGCTTGCCTTTTTATTCTCTTTACAGTGATATTTCAGAGGATAACCTTATTTTTATTTTATTTTTTTTTTGAGTATGGTTGACATACAATGTTACATTGGTTTCAGATGTACAACATTGTGATTCAACAATTTTATGCATTGTGCTATTTTCACAAGTGTAGCTACCATATGGCCCCATACATCATTATTAAATATCAATGACTATATTCTTAACATTGTGACTTTTATTCCCATGACTTATTTATTTCATAACTGGAAACCTTTACCTTCCTCTCCCCTTTACCCATTTTGCCCAGTCTCTACTCTACTCCCCTCTGGCAACCATCAATTTGTTATTTTTATTTGTCGGTCTGATTTTGCACTGTGTTTGTTTATTCCTTTTTTTTTTTTAAGATTCCTCTCATGAGGGAAATCATATGATATTTGTCTTTCTTAGTCTGATTTTACTTAGCATAATACCCTCCAGGTCCACCCATGTTGTCTCAGATGGCATGATCTCGTCCTATCTAAGGCTGTGTAATATTCCACTATGTATAAGGTGTATATATGTAAGGTATATATATGTGTGTCATAGATGTGTGATCCATGTCACATATATATATAATCTTTGACTGTATTTTCCAAAACTAAGCACAGATACCTCATAAGAATTCCTAGTTCTTAACCTAACTGATATGAAATTTTTAATACAAATAAATATTGCACCCGAATTTTGCAATATATATATATATACATATATATATATATACATACACACACACACACACATATAAAATCTGCCTTTTTGATTTGCCTGTTGATGAACACTTAGGTTGCTTCCATATCTTGGCTGTTGTAGTAGTGTTGCAACAAACACAGGGGCACATGTATCTTTTCAGATTAGTGTTTTCATTTCCTTTGCATAAATACCTAATAGGAATTTTTGAATCATACGGGAATTCTATTTTCTACGTTTTTGAGGAGAATTCATATTGTTGTCCTCAGTGGCTGTATCAACATACATCCTCAACAACAATGTATGACGGTTCCATTTTCTCCACATCCTCTCCAACACTTTATATTTCTTGTCTATATAAGTGTAGCCATTCTTACAGGTGTAAGGTGATATCTCATTGTGGTTTTGATTTACATTTCCCTAATGATTAGAGATGTTGAGCATCTTATCATGTGTCCGTTTGCTATCTGTATGTCTTCTTTAGAAAAGTGTCTATTCATGTTCTCCACACATTTATTGATCAGATGGTTTATTATTTTGGTGTTGAGTTGTATACCTTCTTTATAAATTTTGTCCACTAACAGCTTATTGGATGTATCATTTGCAAATATCTTCTCCCATTAAGTAGGTTGTCTTTTTGTGTTGTTGTTGACTGTTTCCTTTGTTTTGCAAAAGCTTTTTATTTTGATATAGTCCCAACGTTTATTTTTGCTTTTGTTTCCTTTACCTCAGGTGATTTATCTACAAAGATGTTGCTAGGGCCAATGTCAAAGAGATTACTGCTTGTGTTACCTTCCAAGATTTATAAAGTTTCAGGTCTCACATTTGGGTCTTTAGACATTTTGAATTTATTTTTGTGTATGTTGTTAAAAGATCATCCTGTTCCATTCTTTTACATGTAGCTGCCAAGTTTTCCCAGTACTATTTGTTGACAAGACTATCTTGTCTCCATTATACATTCTTGCTTTCTTTGTCATAGATTGGTTGGCCATACAAATTAGGATTTGTTTCTGGGGTTTCTATTGTGTTCCACTGAATTTTGTGTCTATTTCTTTGTACTACCACAATTTAGATTACTTTAGCTTTGTAGTATATCTTGGAATATAGAATTGTGTTACCTCCAGCTTTCTTCTTCTCAAAATTGCTTTGGCTATTCAGGGACTGTTATGATTCCATACAATTTTTTAAATTATTTGTTCTATTTCTGTAACAAAATTCCAATGGTATTTGATAAGGATTGCATTGAATTTGTAGATTACATTGGGTTATATGGACATTTTAACAATATTAATTCTTGCAATTTATGAGCATCGAATATCTTTTTATTTGTGTCATCTTCAATGTCTTTCATCAATGTTTTATAGTTTTCAGAGCACAGATCTTTCACCTCTTTGAATAAGTTCATCCCTAGTCATTTTGGTCTTTTTGATGCAATTATTAATGGTGTTGTTTTAGAATTTATCTTTTTGCTCATTCATTAATCATGTATAGTAATGTATAAAGAAGATGTAGTATAGTTATAGATATAATGGGATGTTATTCAGCCAAAAAAAATGAAATCTTGCCATTTTCAATGACATGGGTGACGCTAGAGAGTCTAATGCTAAATGAAATAAGTCAACCAGAGAAAGAGAAATACTATATAAGTTTACTTATATGTAGAATTTGAGAAACAAACAAATGAGCTAGGGGAAGAGAGACAGACAGACAGACAGAGATACAAGCCAAAAACCAGACACTTAAATATTTAGAACAAACGCATGGTTAGCAGAGAGAAGATGGGCAGGGGGATGCGTGAAATAAGCCATGAGGATTAAGGAGTGTACTTCTTGTGATGAGCACTAAGTGATGTATGGGATTATTGAATCACTATATTGTACACCTGAAACTAATATAACACTATGTTAACTATACTGGAATATAAAATTATAAAATAAAATAAAATAGTAAAATAAAATAAAAAAATAATGATGCCAATTTCTACACATTAATTTTGTGTCCTACTAATTTATTGAATTCGTTTATTATTTCTAATAGTTTTTTTTTGTGGAAACGTTAGGGTTTTCTATGTATACTGTCATACTGTTTGCAGACAGTGACAGTTTTACTTCTTTATCAATAAGGATGCCTTTTATTTCTTTTTCTTGTATGATTGTTGTGGTTAGGACTTCCCATACTACGTTGAATAAAATTAATGAGTGTGGACATCCTTCTTTTACTTCTGATCTTAAAGGAAAGTATTTCATTATTGATTATGCTGTTAGCTATGGGTTTTTCACATATGGCCTGTATTACTTTATTATGGTGAGGTATGCTCCCTCTAAACCCATTATGTTGAGAATTTTTACCAGGAATAGATGTTAAATTTTCCCAAAAGCTTTTTTTTTTTTTGCATCCATTGAGATGATCATATGTTTTTTAACCCTTTGCTTTGTTGATGTCGTGCATCACATTGATTGATTTGCAAATATTGAACCATCCTTGCGTAATCCAAAATAATCCATTAATCACAGCAAATGATATATTTGATATATTTTTGTATATGGTTTGCTAAAAAAAATTTCAGGTTTTTATTTAAATTCCAGTTAGTTAACATGTAGTGTAATAATAGCTGCAGGTGTAGGATCTAGTGATTCATCAATTACATAGAACCCTGAGCACTCATCACAACAAGTGCCCTCCTTAATAGCCATCACCCATTTAACACATCTCCTCCCCCCTCTCCCCTCCAGTATCCCTCAGTTTGTTCTCTATAGTTTAGAGTCTGTTTTCTGGTTTGCCTCTGTTTCTCTTTTCCTATGTTCATCTGTTTTCTTTCTTAAAGTCCACATACAAGTGAAATCATATGATATTGTTCTTTCTCTGACTGACAAATTTCACTTAGTAAAATACTCTCCAGCTCCACCCACATCATTGCAAAATTTCACTCATTTTTATGACTGAGTAATATTCTATATATACACCACATCTTCTTTATCCATTCATCAGTCAATGGACATTAAGGTTCCTTCCATAATTTGGCTATTTTTGATAATGTTGCTATAAACATCAGGGTGCATGTATGCCTTTGAAAGAGTATTTTTGTATTCATTGGGTAAATACGTAATAGAGCAATTGATGAGTCATAGGATAGTTCTATTTTTAACATTTTGAGGAACCTCCATAAAGTTTTCCAGAGTGGCTGCACCAGTCTGCATTCCCACCAAGAGTGTAAGATAGTTAACCCTTCTCCTCATCCTTGCCAACACCTGCCATTTCCTGTGTTGTTAATGTTAGCCATTCCGACTGGTGTCAGATGATATCTCATTGTAGTTTTCATTTGTATTTCCCGATGATCAGGGGTGTTGGCCGTCTTTTCATGTGTCTGTTGGCCATCTGGACCCTTTGGAAAAATGTCTTTTCATGTCTTCTGTCCATTTCCTAACTGGATTATTTGAACTTTGGGTGTTGAGTTTGATAAGTTCTTTATAGATTTTGGATACTAACCCATTATCGGATATGTCATTTGTAAATATCTTATATTCTGAAAGTTGCCTTTTAGTTTTACTAATTGTTTCCTTCATCGTGCAACAGCTTTTTACCTTGATGAAGTCCCAATGGTTTATTTTTGCTTTTGTTTCCCTTGCCACAGGAGACATATCTAGTAAGAAGTTGCTATGGCTGATGTCAAAGAGGTTATTGCTTGTGTTCTCCTGTAGGGTTGTAATGGTGTCCTGCCTCACATTTAGGTCTTTCATCCATTTTGAATTTGTATCTGTGTATGATGTAAAAAGTGGTCCAGTTCCATTCTTTTACATGTTATTGTCCAGGTTTCCCATCAGCATTTGTGGAAGAGACTGTTTTTTTTTTTTTTTTTCCATTAGATATTTTTTCCTGCTTTGACGAAGATTAGTTGACCATATAGTTGTGGCTCCATTTGTGAGTTTTCTATTCTGTTCCATTGATCTATGTGTCTGTTGCTGTGCCGGTATCATAATGTATTGATCAATACAGGTTTGTAATATAACTTGAAGTCTGGAATTTTGATACTTTCTGCTTTTCTTTTCCTTTTGAAGACTGCTTTGGCTATTTGAGGTCTTTTGTGGTTCCACACAAATTTTAGTATTGTTCATTCTATCTCTGTGAAAAACACCATTGGTATTTTGATAGGGATTTCATTAAATGTGTCAACTGCTTTGGGTAGTACAGACATCTTAATAATATTTCGGTTTCTATACAGAGTATAAGGTCATCTGCAAATAGTAAAAGATCCATAACCAGGAAAAAAGGAAATTTAATCTGTAATCAAAAATACCCCAACAACAACAAAAAAAAGTCCAGGGCCAGATGGCTTCCCATGGGGAATTCTACCAGATATTTGAAGAAGTATTAATACCTATTCTTCTCAAACTGTTCCAAAAAATAGAAATGAAAGGAAAATTTCCAAACTCCTTTTACAAGACCTGCATTTCCTTGATTCCTAAACCAAAGACCCCACTAAAAAGGAGAATTGCAGGCCAATATCCCTGATGAACATGGATGCAAATATTCTCAACAAGATACTAGCAAAGAATTGTTCAGTACAATCAAGTGGGATTTATTCCTGGGATGCAGGGATGGTTCAACATCCACAAATCAATCAACGTGACACACCACATTAACAACAACAACAACAACAACAACAACAGCAACAACAACAAAGATTTGAACCATATGATCCCCTCAATAGATGTAGAAAAAGCATTTGAAAAAAAAAAGACTGCATCCATTCTTGGGGAAAGAAAAACATAACCTTCAAAAAAGTAGGGATAGATGGAAAAATCTCAACATCAAAATCTGCCATATACAAAAGACCCACAGCTAATATCATCCTTGATGTGGAAAAATTGAGAGCCTTTCCTCTATGGTCAGGAAGAAGACAGGGATGTCCACTTGCACCACTGTTATTTAACATAGTACTGGAAGTCTTAGCCTCAATAATCAGGCAACAGAAAGAAATAAAAAGCATCCAGACTGGTGAGGAAGAAGTCAAACATTTACTATTTGCAGACGACATGATACCCTATATAGAAAACCTGAAAGATTCTACCAAAAAATTACCAGTAGTCATACATGAATTCACCAAAGTTGCAGGATATAGAATCAATGTGCAGAAATCTGTTTCACTTCTATATGCCAATTATGAACAGCAGGAAAAGAAATCAAAGAATTAATCCCATCTGCAATTGCATCAAAAACAATAAGATACCTAGGAATAAACCTAACCAAAGTTGTAAAAGATCTGTACTCTGAAAACTACAGAATACTTATGAAAGAAATTGAAAAGGACACAAGGATATGAAAAACACTCCATGTTCATGGATTGGAAGAACAGACGTTGTTAAAATATCTATACTACCCAAAGCAATTTGCACGTTTCATGCAATCCCTATCGAAATACTACAAGCATTTTTCAGGGCGAGAACAAACCATCCTAAATTTTTTATGGAACCTCAGAAGACCTCGAATAGCCAAAGCAATCTTGAAAAAGAAAAGCAAAGCTGGTGGCATCACACCTCCGGATTTCAAGCTATGTTACAATGTTGTAGTCATAAAAACATTATGGTACTGGCACAAAAACAGACGCAGATCAGTGGAAAAGAATAGAGAACCAAGAAAAATACCCACAACTCTATGGCCAAGTAATCTTCAACAAAGCAGGAAAGACTATCCAATGAAAAAAGACAATCTCTACAACAAAGGGGGTTGGGAAAACTGGACATCAACATGCAAAAAACTGAAACTGGACCATTTTCTTACACTATACACAAAACTAAATTCAAAATAAATGAAAGACCTAAATGTGATACAGGAAACCATCAAAATACTAGAGGAGAACATAGGCAGCAACTTCTTTGACCTCAGCTGTAGCAGCTTCTTTCTAAACACACCGCCAGAGGCAAGGGAAACTAAAGCAAAAGTGAACTATTAGGACTTCATCAAGATAAAAACTTCTGCAAAGAGAAGGAAACAATTCAACAAACTAAAAGTCAGCCTAAGAAATGCGAGAAGATATTTGCAAATGCCATACGCGATAAAGGTTTAGTATCCAAAATCTATGAATAACTTATCAAACTCCACAACCTAAAAACAAATAATCCAGTCAAAAAATGGGCAGAAAGATTTTTTTCCAAAGAAAACATGCAGATGACTAACAGACACATGAAAAGATGCTCAACATCATTCATCATGGAAATACAAAGTAAAACCACAATAAGATACTACCTCACATCTGTCAGAATAGTTAAAATTAACAACACAGGAAACAACAGATGTTGGCCAGGATGGGGAGAAAGGGCAACCCTCTTACAGTGTTTGTGAGAATGCAAACTGGTGCAGCCACTCTGGAAAAGAGTATGGAGGTTCCTGAAAAAGTTAAAAATGGCATGACCCTATGAATACTGATTGAAGGGGTACATGCACCCCAATGTTTAGAGCAGCCTTACCAGCAGTGGCCAAAGTATTGAAAGAGCCCAAATTCCCATCAGCTGACACACACACACACACACACACACACACACACACACACACCATGGAATATTACTTGGCTATCAAAAAGAATGAAGTCTTGCCATTTGCAATAACGTGAATGGAGCTAGATCGTATTTTGCTAAGTGAAATAAAAAAATACCTTATGATTTCACTCATATGTGGAATTCATGAAAGAAACAGATGAACGTGTGGGAAGGGAAAAGAAAAGAGAGAGGGATGCAAACCATAAGGGACTCTTAACTATAGATAACAAACTGTGGGTTGATGGAAGGAGGTGTGCAGGGATGGGCTAAATGGATTGATGAATAATAGGGAAGGCACTTGTGATGAGCCCTGGATGTCACATGTAAGTGATGAATCACTAAATTGTACACCCTAAGCCAATTTTACTATACATATAAACTGACAAGAATTTAAATGAAAACTTGAAACATAAAAGAAAAAAAATTTGCTATTAGAGATTCAGCTAATGTGCTCCACGCAGGACCTATTTCAAAAAGCTTTTAGCAGCAATTTCTCTTCACCTTCAAGGGGACACATGTTTCTTTACCTGGCTGCACATGAGATATCTCAATAGCACTGCCATTGCACAAAATATTTGGAGGCAAGATCTTAACAGCATCCAACTTTCTCCAGTAAGAGTATTAATTTGACATACTCATTCAAGCCATCCAAATATTGACAGTGGAACTTACAAAGAACGCATGGGACATTTCCCCACACATATTGGATGACTCTGTTATGCCAATAAAATACCTGGGTTTTATTTGGGCATTTGAGGTATGTCCCATTGCTGACACTGTCAAGAAATAATTGTTGATCTCTGTATTCACCATATTAAAAGAAACACAATATGTCTTGGGCCTTTTGGGGTTCTGAGGGCAACATATTTCTTAATTCCAAATTTTGCTTACACCCATTTATGCTGTTATGTTTCAAATCGTCCCAACTTGAATAAAGCCCCCCAGAGACAAGTGACTCTAGAATCTCTCTAAATTGCAAGACAACACATACTTCCATTAGTTCCTCTCAAAGATTCCTTTACTGTAGAGACCTTAGAAATGCCTTCTTATGCATCTTTGATTTTCTGGACCAATAATGATAACCATAATTTGCACTTGGAGCTCTGGTGCCAAATCATGCCCTACAGTATACATTATTAGAGTGGCAGTTGCTGCTTGCATACTGTGTCCTTCTGGAGATGGACGCTCTCACAGGCCCTTGTCCAATGTGCCTTGGGTTGGGAACAAAGCACTATGTAGGCTTGACCCCACCACAGAAGACTCCTTATAGAAATGAAAATGGTACTTATAGGATAAGGCCAAACCTGAACATCTGTAGGGGCACCAGAAGAGAAAATATCTTCCCCGTTTTCTTTTCCTTGCCAAACGCATCAGTACTGGAGGTCGCCTCTATTCCAGACTGATTGGCCACCTGGGGAGTCTCTTGGGATCAACTGAGAGATTACAAAAGGTAGTTTATATACTTTATGGATGGCAGAATCACCGTCTCATGTAATAGACGTAATCACCGTCTCATGTAATCCCCCTTAATCGGGATTTCTCTTGGTAAGGACAGTACTCAAGCATCGGTACAATTAGCAGAACTTCATGCAGTCATCTTAGTACTAGAGAGTTACAGTAGAATCCCCCCATAGTGAAACCTATCCACAGTTTTGCTATTCATAGTTTCAGTTACCTGTTGTCAACCAAAGTCCAGAAGCAGATGATTCTCCTTCTGACATAACACCAGAAGGTCAATAGTAGCCTAAAACTACATCACAATGCCTACATCATTCACCTCATTTCACCTCTTCACATAAGCATTTTATCATCTGACATGAGCACAAGAAGGGTGCATACAGTACAGTAAGATGTTTTGAGAAAGAAACTACATTCACAAAACTTCCATTGCAGGATATTGTTATAATAGTTCTATTTTGTTATTAGTTATTATTGTCAATTAGTTATTATTGCTAATTTCCTACTGTGCCTTATTTATGAATTAAACTATCATAGGTATTTATAGGAAAAAATAGTGTGGGTGTGTATATACATATGTATATACATATATATATTTGTATTAACTGTGGTTTCAGGCATCTACTGGAGGTTTGGGAATGTATTGTCTGCAGATAAGGTGGGGCTTCTTGTACCTAGCCACTAATAAACGCCATTCACACATTATATTTATTTATTTTTCTCTCCAAGTTATTGTGTAAAGTATAGTTAGTTACCATACCATGTAATAGTAGTTTCAGGTGTAGAATTTAGTGATTCATCACTACATAAAACACCCGGTGTTCATCACAACAAGTGCGCTCCTTAAGTAACATCACCCATTTAACCCACCTTCACCCGCCTCCCCTCCAGTAACCCTCAGTTTGTTTTCTATAGTAAAGAGTCTGTTTGTTGGTTTGAATCTCTGTTTTTCTCCCCCTATGTTCATTTATTTTGATTCTTAAATCCCATATATGAGTGACGTCATATGGTATTTGTCTTCCTCTGACTGACTTATTTCGCTTACCGTAATACAATACTCTCTAACTCCATCCATGTCATTGCAAATGGCAAGATTTAATTATTTTTTTTCTTTTTTCTAATATTCCATTGTCTCTCTATATAGATCTATCTATCTATCTATCTATCTACCTATAACACATCTGTATCCGTTCCTCAGTGGACATTTGGACTCTTTCCATAATTTCACTATTGGTGATAATGCTGCAATAAACATTGGGGTGCACGTAACTCTTCAAATTAGAATTTTATATTCTTTCAGTAAATCTTTCATAGTGCAATTGCTGGATCATGGGGTAGTTCTATTTTAAACTTTCTGAGGAGCCTCCATACTCCTCCATATTCCAGAGGGGCCATACCGGTTTGCATTCCCACCAACAGTGCAAGAGGGGTTCCCGTTTGCCATATCCTCATGAACACCTGTTGTTTCTTGTGTTGTCGATCTTAGCCATTCTGACAGTTGTGAGTTGATATTGCATTGTAGTTTTTACTTGTATTACACTGATGACGAGTGATGTTGAGCATCTTTTCATATATCTGTTAGCCATCTGTATGTCTCCTTTAGAAAAAAGTCTATTCCTGTCTTCTGCCCATTTTTATGACTGGATTATTTGTTTTTGGGGTGTTCTTCTTTGTAAGTTCTTTATATATTTTGGATACTAACCCTTTATCAGTTATGTCATTTGCAGATATGTCCTTTGCAAATACCTTCTCATATTCAGTAGATTGACCTTTCGTTTTGTTGGCTGTTTCCTTTGTTGTGCAGAAGCTTTTTATCTTGATCAAGTCCCAATGATTTATTTTTGCTTTTGTTTCTGTTGCCTCAGGAGACATATCTAGTAAGAAGTTGCCACAGCTGATGTCAAAGAGGTTATTGCCTGTGTTCTCCTCTAGGATTTTGATGGTTTCCTGTCTCACATTTATGTCTTTCATCCATTTTTAATTTATATCTGTTCTTTCAATCTATGAGCATGGAAAGTTTTTCCATTTCTTTGTGTCATCTTCAGTTTTTCTCATCAGTATTTTATCGTTTTCAGAGTAGGGATGTTCTTTCTCTTTGGTTAGGTTTATTCCTAGGTATCTTATGGTTCTTGATGCAATTGTAAATGGGATTGATTCTGGATTTCTGTTTCTGCTGCTTCATTTTTGGTGTATAGAAATGCAACAGATATCTGTACATTGATTTTGTGCCCTGTGACTTTACTGAATTGGTGTGTCAGTTCTAGCAATTTTTGGATGGAGTCTATTGGGTTTTCTTTCTTTTAGTTGTTGTTGTTATTTTGGGTTTTCTATGTAGAGTATAATGTCATCTGCAAATACTGAAAGTTTGATGTCTTCCTTGCTGATTTGGATGCTTTTATTTCTTGGTGTTGTATGAGAGCTGTGGCTAGGACTTCCAGCACTGTGGTAAATAACAGTGTTGACAGTGGACATCCCTGTCTTGTTCCTGACCACAGAGGAAAAGCACTACGTTTTTCCTCATTGAGGATGATATTAACTGTGTATTTTTTGTATATGGCCTTTATCATGTTGAGGTATGTTCCCTCTGTTCATACTTTCTTGAGGGTTTTTATCTTGAATGGACGTTGTACTTTGTCAAATGTTTTTTTTTTTTTTCTGCATCTACTGAGGAGATTATAGGTTTCTTATGCTTTCTTTTATTCATGTGGTGTATCACATTGATTGATTTACAAATACTGAACCACCCTTGGTGGCTGCCCAGGGATAATCCCTGGGTGAATGACTCTTTTAATATAGTGATGGATTCAATTTCCTAGTATTTTGTTGAGAATTTTTACATCCATGTTCATCAGGAGTACATTGTCCTGTAGTTTTCTAGTGGAGTCTTTTTCTGGTTTCAAGGTAATGCTGGCCTCATAAAATTGATTTGGAAGTTTTTCTTCCATTTCTGTTTTTTGTAATTGTATGAGAAAAACAGGTATCACTCTTCTTTAAATCTTTGTTGAATTTTTCTGTGAAGCCATCTGGCCCTGGACTTTTGTTTTTGGGGGGATTTTTTATTATCAATTCAATTTCTTTGCTGGTTATCGGCCTGTTCAAGTTTTTTTTTTTTATTTCTTCCTGTTTCACTTTTGATAGTTTATATGTTTCTAGGAATTTATCCATTTCTTCCAGGTCGTCCAATTTGTTGGCATATAGCTTTTCATAATATTCTCTTATAATTGTTTGCATTTCTGTGGTGTTAGTTGTCATTTCTCTTTTCTCATTTGTGATTTTACCTCTTTGAGTCCTTTCTCTTTTCTTTTTGATAAGTCTGGCTAAGAGTTAATCAATTTTATTAATTTTTTCAAAGAATCAAGTTCTGGTTTTGTTGATCTCTTTTTTTCCCCTTTATTTTCTATATCATTTATTTCTGCTCTATTCTTTGTTATTTTTTGTTCTGCTGCTGGCTTTAGGCTTCATTTGTTGCCCTTTTTCTAGCTCCTTCAGCTGTAAGGTTAGGTTGTTTATTTGAGATTGTTCTTGCTTGTTGAGGTAGACCTCTATTGCTCTATACTTCCCTCTTATAACTGGTTTTGCTGCATCCTAAAGGTTTTGGATCATTGTGTTTTCATTTTCATTTTCTTCTTTGTACTTTTTAATTTCCTCTTCGATTTCCTGGTTGACCCATTGATTGTTTAGTTTCATGTTCTTTAACCTCCATATTTTTGTCAGTTTTCCAAGTTTTCTTGCAGTTAGCTTCAAGTTTCATAGCGTCGTGATCAGAGAGTATGGTTGGTATGATCTCAATCTTTTTGTACTTGTTGAGTCCTGATTTGTGAGCTGGTATGTGACCTCTTCCCATGTGCACTTGAAAAGAATGTGCACTCTGATGCTTTAGGATGAAGTGTTCTGAATATATCTGTGACAGTCCATCTGGTCAAGTGTGTCATTCAAAACCATTGTTTCCTTGTTACTTTCCTACATTTCTGTGGGTGGGGTGTTAAAGTTCCCTACTATTATTGTATTATTGTGAATGACTTCCTTTATGTGGGTTATTAATTGTTTTATATATTTGGGTGCCTCCATGTTGGGGCAAATATTTATAATTTTAGGTATTCTTGTTGGATCGCCCCCTTTATTATTATATAGTGTTCTTCTTTATCTCTTGTTACCATCTTTGGCTTAAAATTTAGTTTGTCTGATATAAGTATTGCTACTTGGGCTTTCTTTTGATGCCATTTCTATGATTAATGTTTCTCCATCACCTCTTTTTCAAGCTGCAGGTGACTTTAGGTCCAAAATGAGTCTTTTGTAGGCAGCATATAGATGGATCATGTCTTTTTTTATCCATTGTGATTCCCTATGTCTTTTGATTGGAGCATTGAGTCCATTTACATTCAATAGAGTTATTTCTTTTAAAAGTGTATTTATTTTGAGAGGGAGAAAAAGAGAGAGAGAGACAGAGACAGAAAGAGAGAGAGAGAGAGAGAGAGAGAGAGACAGAATCCCAAGCAGGCTCTGTGCTGTTAGCGTGGAGCCCAACACAGGGCTTGATCTCATGAACTGAGAGATCATGACCTGAGCTGAAATTAGGAGTCTGATGCCTAACCAACTGAGGTACCCAGATGCCTCAAAGCAATTATTGATACATACATATTTAGTGCCTTTTTGTTACTTGTTTTGTTGTTTCTGGAGACCTTCTCTGTTCCTTTCTTGCTTTTTTTCCCTTTTAGTCTTTCCACTCAGTGTGCTCCCTTTAATATTTCTTGAATGGCTGGTTCGGAGGTCACTAACTCTTTTAGGTTTTGTTTGTCTGAGAAACTCTTTTCTCTCTCTTTCTATTCTGAATGATAGCCTTGGCAGATAAACTATTCTTGGCTGCAGATTTTTCCCATGCAGCACATTGAATATATCATGCCACTCGCTCCTGGCCTGCCATGTTTCTATGGGGAAATATGCAACTTTCCTTATTGGTCTTCCGTTGTAAGTTAAGGACTTCTTTTGTTTTGCTGTTTTTAGTATTTTTTTATCACTATATTTTGCAAATTTAATTACATTATGTCTTGGTGCTGACCTGCTTTTGTTGATTTTGATGGGAGTTCTCTGTGCATCCTGGATTTGGTTGTCTGTTTCTTTCCCCAGATTAGGTAAGTTTTCAGCTGTAATTTCCTTAAGTATACTTTATGCCCCCCCCCTTTTTTTTTTTTTTTATTTGCTGGGACTCCTATTATATAAATGTTATTGTGTTTGATGGAGTCACTGAATTCCCTAAGAATACTTTCCTGAAATAAAATTTTTCTTTACCTCCATTTTTCAGTTTCGTTATTTTCCATAATTCTATCTTCTATACTGCTTATTCATTCCTCTGCTTCTTTCATCCTTGTGTTCATTACATTCAGTCTGTTTTGAATCACCATTAGTGCAGTTTTTGTTTCTGATTGATTGATTTTTAACTCTTTTATCTCTGTGGTAAGGGCCTCCCTGAAGTCTTCCATTCTTTTCTCAAGCCCAGCGAGGATTGTTATGACTTTGCTTTAAAATATCCATCAGGCATATTACTTATATCTGTTTCAATTAGGCCTCTTGTCATCATCTTTTCTGGTTGTTTCACTTGGGACAAATTCCTCCATCTTTGCATCCCATCTAAGTATCTTCCTTCTTTTGTGTTTTAGAAAAGCTTGCGAAGTTTCCTACTCTTGAGAGTAATGCCTTTATTAAAACGAGGTAATATAGTGTCCAGGGCCAGGCTCTTCAAGGAGTGTCTCTGGTGTCTTCTGCATGCACTCTGTACTGTCTTTTGGCTGCCTTATACCTCAGGCCAGTCATCTGCAGAGGCTCTCCTTGCCTAGTGGGCAGTGCCTGGACCTTGAATAGAGTGTGGTGAGTTTTAAGTAGATGTGGCATGGTCTGCTTGTTAAATGAGACCTGATGCTACTTCTACTAGAACTGAAGCCTTGCAGAACTCTCTGTTCAGGAGACGTGGTGTGGGCGGGGGTATCTGTTGGTCTTTCGGGGTAGAGGCCTGCTGTGCTGACACTGAGGAACACTTGCCCCAGAAGGGCAGGACCCCAGAGCACAGGGCAGTGGGACTGGGTGTAAGCAGGTTAGGCAGCCAGTGTCAGCACTGTGCTGTTTATCGCACGTGGCTCTGTTCCCTATGCTGAGGGGTGGTGGAAGGAAATGACATATGTAGGCTCTTTTGTCCCTGGAGATGCATTTCTGTGAACACTACCTCTCACAGATATGCTCCAAGAAGAGAGAACAATGTCTCCCCTGTGAGCCTTAGGCGCTCCTCAGATCACACACTCTGCCCCTGGGTTGCTTTCCTGCCTTCTCTCCAGGAGTAGGGCAGTGCACTCAGGGCTCTATCCCAACCAAGTCCACCTACCTTTAAAACTCCAGTCTTTGTACCCCACTGGTTGCAAAAACTCATGAAAATCAGCCCCCCTCATTTTGTAGCCAGTGGCTTTGGGGAAGTGTTTTCCTTGTGAATTTCTCTGTGTGCTCCTCTCTGTCTCACCTTTCCCCATGAGCAGGGGTCCCTCCCCTCCACAGCACCCACAATCCATTTCTCTCCCAGACCACACTTCTGTGTTTCCTACTTTCCTCAGTGTGGCCTCTTCTCTTTCCCTCTAGTCGTGGAGTTTGTTCTGTCATTTCTCAGGTGGACTTTGTGGGTATTCAGGATGATTTTATAGTTATCTAGTTGTGTTTGAGGGGCAAGAGGAGCCTAGGGTCCTCCTACTATGTCACCATCTTAGCTCCTCCTCCTCCATTTGTACATTTTAGACACCTGGGCCATATCCAAAGGTCTGGTTGTCTAGTCCAGCCAATGATAACAACAGTTCCTTATTCAAGGTTGACCCTTTCAGGGGTAAGAACTTTGTGAATTTCTTGCTTCACAGATACACAAAATATAAATCAAAGCCACTCATGTCTTTGCAAATAATATAGCCACAATGTAAGATCTCACAAAACAATCACTCTCCTTCAAAAGACTGGAATTGTGGATGACAATGAACAAGACATGTCTTTCACTTCTCAATATACACAATTCTGAACTCTGTGTTTGTGTGTTGAAAGAGTACTTTTACTCCATTTATCCTAGAAATTAATTTTCCTTTTTCTCTTTTTAGCTTTTGTGAGGGATAACCGACATATGACATTGTGTAAGTTTAAAGAGTACAATACAGCTCTCTCCCCGGTATCTCACTGCTGCGTCAGTGCAGCTTGTGTAAAAACTGCATTCCATGCCAGGCCTAGAGTGTTCCAAAGCTCAGTTCGCTATCAGCATCCCAGGTGGTGCAATTAATAAAGAGCTAGCGTGGGGCCACTGGCACAAACAAGGCAGCTCCTTAGAACCTGAACTTCCTATTTGTTCCATTCCTTGGGTAGATAACGCCTGTTCATTACTCCGGAGATTCCACCTACACCTGCCTAAAAAACCCAGAAAACCGCCAGAGGATTAGCAGAACGGAGTCTCCGGAGCCATGCGCAGACGAGAGGCCCACGGAAGAGGGGCCCCTCCTGAAGTGGATCACCTAAGGAGAAGCGAGTTAAGCCTGCCCCTCCTGCCCCCGTAAACCTTGCCTACCCACCCCAGCTAATACGCCAGATCCCCAGCATCACAAGCCTGGCAGTGTGCAAGTAGCCCAGATGGGCCACGCCACCCCACAGTGAATCCCACCCCTAGGAGAGGGGAAGAGAAGGCACACACCAGTCTGACTGTGGCGCCAGCGGTGGGCTGGGAGCAGACACCAGGTCTGACTGCGGACCCACCCACCAACTCCAGTTATACACCACAGCACAGGGGAAGTGCCCTGCAGGTCCACACCACTCCAGGGACTATCCAAAATGACCAAACGGAAGAATTCCCGTCAAAAGAATCTCCAGGAAATAACAACAGCCAATGAACTGATCAAAAAGGATTTAAATAATATAAAAGAAAGTGAATTTAGAATAATAGTCATAAATTAATCGCTGGGCTTGAAAACAGTATAGAGGACAGCAGAGAATCTCTTGCTACAGAGATCAAGGGACTAAGGAACAGTCAGGAGGAGCTGAAAAACGCTTTAAATGACATGCAAAATAAAATGGAAATGACCATGGCTCGGATTGAAGAGACAGAGGAGAGAATAGGTGAACTAGAAGATAAAGTTATGGAAAAAGAGGAAGCTGAGAGAAAGAGAGATAAAAAAATCCAGGAGTATGAGGGGAAAATTAGAGAACTAAGTGATATACTAAAAAGAAATAATATACGCATAATTGGTATCCCAGAGGAGGAAGAGAGAGGGAAAGGTGCTGAAGGGGTACTTGAAGAAATTATAGCAGAGAACTTCCCTGAACTGGGGAAGGAAAAAGGCATTGAAATACAAGAGGGACAGAGAACTCCCTTCAGACGTAACTTGAATCGATCTGCACGACATATCATAGTGAAACTGGCAAAATACAAGGATAAAGAGAAAATTCTGAAAGCAGCAAGGGGTAAACGTGCCCTCACATATAAAGGGAGACTTATAAGACTCGTGACTGATCTCTCTTTTGAAACTTGGCAGGCCAGAAAGGATTGGCACGAGATCTTCAGTGTGCTAGACAGAAAAAATATGCAGCCGAGAATCCTTTATCCAGCAAGTCTGTCATTTAGAATAGAAGGAGAGGTAAAGGTCTTCCCAAACAAACAAAAACTGAAGGAATTTGTCACCACTAAACCAACCCTACAAGAGATCCTAAGGGGGACCCTGTGAGACAAAGTACCAGAGACATCACTACAAGCATAAAACATACAGACATCACAATGACTCTAAACCCGTATCTTTCTATAAAACACTCAATGTAAATGGATTAAATGCGCCAACCAACAGACATAGGGTATCAGAATGGATAAAAAAAACAAGACCCATCTATTTGCTGTCTACAAGAGACTCATTTTAGACCTGAGGACACCTTTAGATTGAGAGTGAGGGGATGGAGAACTATTTATCATGCTACTGGAAGCCAAAAGAAAGCTGGAGTAGCCATACTTATATCAGACAAACTACACTTTAAATTAAAGGCTGTAACAAGTGATGAGGAAGGGCATTATATAATAATTACAGGGTCTATCCATCAGGAAGAGCTAACAATTATAAATGTCTATGCGCCGAATACCGGAGCCCCCAAACATATAAAACAATTATTCATAAACATAAGCAACCTTATTGATAAGAATGTGGTAATTGCAGGGGACTTTAACACCCCACTTACAGAAATGGATAGATCATCTAGACACACGGTCAATAAAGAAACAAGGGCCCTGAATGAGACATTGGATCAGATGGACTTGACAGATATATTTAGAACTCTGCATCCCAAAGCAACCGAAAATACTTTCTTCTCGAGTGCACATGGAACATTCTCCAAGATAGATCATATACTGGGTCACAAAACAGCCCTTCATAAGTTACAAGAATTGAAATTATACCATGCATACTTTCAGACCACAATGCTATGAAGCTTGAAATCAACCACAGGAAAAAGTCTGGAAAACCTCCAAAAGCATGGAGGTTAAAGAACACCCCACTAACGAATGAGTGGGTCAACCAGGCAATTAGAGAAGAAATTAAAAAATATATGGAAACAAAATAAAATGAAAATACAACAATCCAAATGCTGTGGAACGCAGCAAAGGCAGTCCTGAGAGTAAAATACATGGCAATCCAGGCCTATCTCAAGAAACAAGAAAAATCCCAAATACAAAATCTAACAGCACACCTAAAGGAAATAGAAGCAGAACAGCAAAGGCAGCCTAAACCCACCAGAAGAAGAGAAATCATAAAGATCAGAGCAGAAATAAACAATATAGAATCTAAAAAAAACTGTAGAGCAGATCAATGAAACCAAGAGTTGGTTTTTTGAAAAAATAAACAAAATTGACAAACCTCTAGCCAGGCTTCTCAAAAAGAAAAGGGAGATGACCCAACTAGATAAAATCATGAATGAAAATGGAATTATTACAACCAATGCCTCAGAGATACAAACAATTATCAGGGAATACTATGAAAAATTATATGCCAACAAATTGGACAACCTGAAAGATATGGACAAATTCCTAAACACCCACACTCTTCCAAAACTCAATCAGGAGGAAATAGAAAGCTTGAACAGACCCATAACCAGTGAAGAAATTGAATCGGTTATCAAAAATCCCCAACAAATAAGAGTCCAGGACCAGATGGCTTCCCAGGGGAGTTCTACCAGATGTTTAAAGCAGAGATAATACCTATCCTTCTCAAGCTATTCCAAGAAATAGAAGGGGAAGGAAAACTTCCAGACTCATTCTATGAAGCCAGTATTACTTTGATTCCTAAACCAGAGACCCAGAAAAAAAAAGAGAACTACAGGCCAATATCCCTGATGAATATGGATGCAAAAATTCTCAATAAGATACTAGCAAATCGAATTCAACGGCATATAAAAAGAATGATTCACCATGATCAAGTGGGATTCATTCCTGGGATGCAGGGCTGGTTCAACATTCGCAAATCAATCAACGTGATACATCACATTAACAAAAAAAAAAAGAGAAGAACCATATGATCCTGTCAATCGATGCAGAAAAGGCCTTTGACAAAATCCAGCACCCTTTCTTAATAAAAACCCTTGAGAACGTCGGGATAGAAGGAACATACTTAAAGATCATAAAAGCCATTTATGAAAAGCCCACAGCTAACATCATCCTCAACGGGGAAAAACTGAGAGCTTTTTCCCTGAGATCAGGAACACGACAGGGATGCCCACTCTCACCGCTGTTGTTTAACATAGTGCTGGAAGTGCTAGCATCAGCAATCAGACAACAAAAGGAAATCAAAGGCATCCAAATTGGCAAAGATGAAGTCAAGCTTTCGCTTTTTGCAGATGACATGATATTATACATGGAAAATCCGATAGACTCCACCAAAAGTCTGATAGAACTGATCCATGAATTCAGCAAAGTTGCAGGATACAAAATCAATGTACAGAAATCAGTTGCATTCTTATACACTAACAATGAAGCAACAGAAAGACAAATAAAGAAACTGATCCCATTCCCAATTGCACCAAGAAGCATAAAATACCTAGGAATAAATCTAACCAAAGATGTAAAAGATCTGTATGCTGAAAACTATAGAAAACTTATGAAGGTAATTGAAGAAGATTTAAAGAAATGGAAAAGACATTCTGTGCTCATGGATTGGAAGAATAAATATTGTCAAAATATCAATACTACCCAAAGCTATCTACACATTCAATGCAATCCCAATCAAAATTGCACCAGCATTCTTCTCGAAACTAGAACAAGCAATCCTAAAATTCATATGGAACCACAAAAGGCCCCGAATAGCCAAAGGAATTTTGAAGAAGAAGACCAAAGCAGGAGGCATCACAATCCCAGACTGTAGCCTCTACTCCAAAGCTGTAATCATCAAGACAGCATGGTATTGGCACAAAAACAGACACATAGACCAATGGAATAGAATAGAAACCCCAGAACTAGACCCACAAACGTATGGCCAACTCATCTTTGACAAAGCAGGAAAGAACATCCAATGGAAAAAAGACAGTCTCTTTAACAAATGGTGCTGGGAGAACTGGACAGCAACATGCAGAAGGTTGAAACTAGACCACTTTCTCACACCATTCACAAAAATAAACTCAAAATGGATAAAGGACCTGAATGTGAGACAGGAATCCATCAAAACCTTAGAGGAGAAAGCAGGAAAAGACCTCTCTGACCTCAGCCGTAGCAATCTCTTACTCGACACATCCCCAAAGGCAAGGGAATTAAAAGCAAAAGTGAATTACTGGGACCTTAGGAAGATCAAAAGCTTCTGCACAGCAAAGGAAACAACCAACAAAACTAAAAGGCAACCAACGGAATGGGAAAAGATCTTTGCAAATGACATATCGGACAAAGGGCTAGTATCCAAAATCTAGAAAGAGCTCACCAAACTCCACACCCGAAAAACAAATAGCCCAGTGAAGAAATGGGCAGAAAACATGAAAAGACACTTCTCTAAAGAAGACATCCGGATGGCCAACAGGCACATGAAAAGATGTTCAACGTCGCTCCTTATCAGGGAAATACAAATCGAAACCACACTCAGATATCACCTCACGCCAGTCAGAGTGGCCAAAATGAACAAATCAGGAGACTATAGATGCTGGAGAGGATGTGGAGAAACGGGAACCCTCTTGCACTGTTGGTGGGAATGCAAATTGGTGCAGCTGCTCTGGAAAGCAGTGTGGAGGTTCCTCAGAAAATTAAAAATAGACCTCCCCTATGACCCAGCAATAGCACTGCTAGGAATGTATCCAAGGGATACAGGAGTGCTGATGCATACGGGCATTTGTACCCCAATGTTTATAGCAGCACTCTCAACAATAGCCAAATTATGGAAAGAGCCTAAATGTCCATCAACTGATGAATGGATAAAGAAATTGTGGTTTATATACACAATGGAATACTATGTGGCAATGAGAAAAAATGAACTATGGCCTTTTGTAGCAACGTGGATGGAACTGGAGAGTGTGATGCTAAGTGAAATAAGCCGTACAGAGAAAGACAGATACCGTATGGTTTCACTCTTATGTGGATCCTGAGAAACTTAACAGAAACCCATGGGGGAGGGGAAGGAAAAAAACAAAAGAGGTTAGAGTGGGAGAGAGCCAAAGCATAAGAGACTGTTAAAAACTGAGAACAAACTGAGGGTTGATGGGGGGGTGGGAGGGAGGGGAAGGTGGGTGATGGGTATTGAGGAGGGCACCTTTTGGGATGAGCACTGGGTGTTGTATGGAAACCAATTTGACAATAAATTTCATATATTAAAAAAAAAATAAAGAGTACAATACAGCAAATTTATATATGTATATATTGTAAAATGATACCAAATAATATTCATTAATAGATCCATCACCTGACATAGCTTTGTTTTGTGTATTTGGTGAGAACTTTTAAAAACTACTTTCTTAGCAACATTTGAATATACAATACACTATGGTTAACTATGGTCACCATGCTCACATTATATCCCCAGAACGTATTCATCTTATAACTGGAAATTTGTACCCTTTGACCACTTTCACCCATTTTTGCCAACCCCCACCTTTGGCAAAAACCAATCTGTTTTCTGTTTCTATGCGTTTGTTAGTGTTTAGATTTCACGTATAAGTGAGATCACGCAGTATTTGCCTTTTCTGTCTAATTTCATTTAGCATAATTGCTCCAAGGCCCATCTGAATCTCCTTCTCAAATCGTCACATGGCCAAACCCTTAGTGTTCTCTCTCTCTCTCTCTCTCTCTCTCTCTCTCTCTTTTGAAATATGGATAGGCTGAGAATGTTCTAAATCCTTAAGTTCTCCTTCCTTCTTGCTTAAAAATTCCATCTTTAAGTCATTTCTCTTTTCTCATGTTTTACTATAAGCAGCCAGGAAGAGTGTATAATTAGATGAATTTTGGAAGTTGTACACCAGTATCACGATTAAGGTACAGAACATTTCCACAATCCCGAAAGCATCATCATGCCCCTTCACAATCCATCTTTACCCCTGACCCTGGCTTCAAGAAATACAGATGTAATTTTTCACTATTGATTAATTTTCATTACCAGGAACTTTATAAAGGTAATCATAAAATATGTTCTCATTTTGTCTGGCTCCTTTCATATGATTATTTTGTAATTTATTCATTTTCTTATATGAATACATATTTTATTTCTTTTTATTCCTGAATAGTGTTTCATTGTGTGCATACACTAAAATATTTAGTTTTGTCAATCCAAATATATATGTGTAATTATTAAATTGTCGTTTTAATTTGCCTTTTTCTGATGATGTTGCTGTTGGAAACTTTTAGTAGATTTGTTTGTGTGTGTGTGTGTGTGTGTGTGTGTGTGTAGTGTATTTTCAAATATTTAAACTTTTATTTTTTGGATTGCTGTTCTCCAAGTAATTAAGATGTAAGTGACTCTTATACCTTATACTCTTGTACACATAATTTGTTAGATACACACATTATAAATATTTTCCCCAAATATAAGTCTTACTCCAATTTTTCCTCATTCCCTTCTACTTTGACTTCAGCTGTCCTTCCAAAAACTGGCCCTGAAGACCAAAAGTGACTTCCAAGCCCACGATCGGGAGCATGGCTGGAAACAAACTGAGACATCAGCTGCACTTAAGTCAAAGTT